>NW_026644789.1:0-105599 GCF_030020395.1 Manis pentadactyla
AGGTGCGGATGTGGTCTGGATATTGTCCTGTGTCCTGTGTTCTTTATTCTAGGAAGGGTTGTCTTTGTTATATTTTCATAGATATATGTGGTTTTGAGAGGAGATTTCCGCTGCTCTACTCACGAGGCCATCTTCCAATCCCTCCTCCTGGTATATACTTCTTGATATCACATTTATATCTACCCACTTGATCTTACATTTCAAAATTCTCTTCTGAGCAGACCATTGATATAGGGCTAGTAACATGACTCTATATCATGTAGGCCTGGTTTTAAAAATATTAATGATTATGAGATATTCCTATCAACAATTACTAAAAGAAACAATCAATATTGCCACCTTTACTGGGCAACCTGCATAGAATTAATACTTCTAGGTCTGCCTTTAGATGGAATAATACACTCCATTAAATTACATCTATACCTATAAAAGAGGAGAGAAAAGAGTGATAGAAATTTTAATGCCTTAACATTTTAATAGCTTCCTATAGAAGAAACCATTGTTTTATAGTCCTAAAAATCTATCAAATACTGAAGTAAAAAAGTTTGACAAAAGTCAGATCCACAATAAATAGCTACTCCGAAAATGACATATTCATCTTATATGGCTTTCCAATTTTTTAAAAAACATTATGAAAACATGGAATTCTTTTAAATGAAAAAAATTAAAAACATGAAAGTAAAGAACACACTTGTGATACCACAGGCCCTTTAAGAAGATTCCAGAAAGAAATGGCCTGTGCCTCTAGCTCCTGGTGAGGATGCCACCCCCCAGTGACTCAGTGGCCAGGAAGACTATACACTGAACCCCAGAGCCAAGGGTAAATCCCATTGCTCCACTGCCGACACTCCATACTGTCAAACTTTTATTTAATGTCCAGCCCAATACTGACATGAGACACTTCTATTTTTCATCCAGTGAGCAAACAAATACAAGTATTTTAACAAGAGAAAACAAAAAGAGCCAAATTTGGCTCTTATTCCTCATTAAAACTTATAGAGTGTCAAGCTCCAAACACCAAGGAAGATGCTGAGGCCGTATCGGGAGACTTAACCACCCGGGAAAGGCAGGGAGAGGTGGAGAGAAGCATAGAGCGATCGCCCATGATCGTCTCTGACATTTTACAGGTCTCACTGTGGGGATCCCGGGCTGCGGCAGGAGTTTGCTTCATGTGCTCGAGGCCACGTCTGTCACCCTTCAGCCCCACTGCTGCATCCCAAGGCCCGCGATCTTGGCTGTGTTCATGCTAGGAGGGTTGACGTGGGTCCTGTCTGCGCAGCAGACCTGGGGAAACATTGCAGACTCAACACTAACAGAACAAAAATGCCCTAACTCATTTACTTTTCACTCCGACCCATTGTATGGGCGTCTCTATCCTCATTTTGTACATGAGGAAATTGAGGTTTAGAGAGATTACAGAGGTTGGAAGTGATTACAACCATTAAAAGATGTCTCAGGATGCAATCATGGGACTCCTGTCCAGGGTGAGGGTAGAAATGGCAAAAGCACCCCCTTTAAAAAGACGTGTGTTTCCTACATTTTCTAGTTGCTCCTGAGTAGCAAGGGGAAAGAAACCTCGAGGAAGTGTGAGGTAGTGGATGGAGGCAGAGTGGCCTTGGGGACGCCAGGTGTATGGGAGTTGCCATCAGTCCTCACAGCATTCCTGGGAGGCATTGGCATCGTCCCCATTTGCTCACAAGGGGCTAAGGCTACTGCTCCACATGGGCCCCTGGCCACATAGGCAGGAAATGGAGTTGCTGAAAGGGGAGACCTGCCCACTCTCATCAGCTGCCCCTGAACTCTCCCTCTGCTGGGATATGCCCCAAGCTGCACTGTGTGCCTATTATTTACTTAATGCTCATGCAGCCGCCTACGTGGTGTTTCACTGTGCATTTACAATCACCTAGTGTTAGAGCTTTGAGAATGTCGCATGAAATGCAGTCTCTTTAGTTTTCAGTCCTTGCATTGTTTCCAAGTTTTGGGCATTCTGAGAACAGTCAGGCAGGGGACACATTGTCCATTTTTACAATATTTCATCTCTGGGTCTGAAAAACCTAGAGATCAGAAGAGGGGAAAAAGTCATAAAATATGCGGAGAAGATTAAAGTTGTGTGTTTTCTAAAAGAATTAAAAATGGAGAAAAGTTATTTCTCTATTCATTCAACTAGCCTAAGTAACAAGCAACACCTCAGGTCACCTCTTAACATCACTCCACATGACAGCAAGTAGCCTCCTCGACATTACCATTACTCATTTGAGGCTGACACTGAGTTTATTCTAAGTATCACTTAATTTCTTCATCCCACCATCATAGAATTATGTGTTTACACCTTTTATGACTTTATGTTCTTGAAATTAGCTGTGAATCAGGAAAATGCTTGCCTGGAGCTGCTGCATTTCTTGATATTATAAAGTGAGAGTCACATGTGTAATACACATGTCTGAGTTGTGATGTTCTGTGAAAGTTTGCAAATAGGTCCTTTGGAACAAAAGGGAAAATGTTGGATTTTCCTTTTGTGGGGCAAGGTAATGCTCAGAGAAATGTTGGGAGCTGGGCTCTGAACTCTGCCTCTGCTCCTCAAGGTGGCATTCTGAGTCCTGCTCTTGTGGAGGGTGAGGAGGTGAGCAGGGACCTGGGAGATTCCTGGCTGACGGGCAGGACTCTGGGTCCTGTGGGAGGTGGGGGTATGACTGCCTAACAATTCATTAATCTGTCCATCTGTTTTAGGCAGTGTTCTGAGTTTGTGTTATATTTAACAGTTTAAAAATTAGGTTGGCTTTAAAGAGGCTTACTGTATACAAGGCAGGGTACCAAGCTCCACAGGTTTATGATCCTTTGTGTATGTTTCATTCAGAGTCGAATCTTCAGCACCTAGAAAAGTTCCTGGCTTCTAGTAGGGACTTGATAAACATTTTTTTAGAAAGATTACAACAGATGAAAAAGTCATGAATTCACTCATTCCTTCATTGAGATGGGATATGTGGTAAAATAGGGATGCCAGCAAGGATTTAGGTTCATTTGGTGGGTCTGGGTTGGAGCCTAGGAATCAGAATTGCTTTTAACTTTTTATCATAAATATTTCCAAACACACAGGAAAATAGAGTATAATGACTGCCTATATATCCATTACCTAGATTAATAGTTATTAACAGTTTTGCCATGTTTATATCATCAATTTTTTTAGCCAAAATATTTTAAATAAGTTAAATGGACATCATGAAAATCAGAACATTTTCCTTCTTAAAATCAATACCATTGTATAGCTAACATAAGTAATGGTAGTTTTCTATTATCATCATCTAATAACTGATCCATATTCAAAATTTTCCAAAAGCTCCAAAAATTGTATGTTACCCCCGTTTTTGTCCTACCAGGATCCACTCTCCACTGTATTTGGTTGCCACATCTCTTAAGTCACTTATAATCTAGAATGGTGCTCCCCTGCCCCTTTCTCTAGCATGACATTAACTTGGTGAAGAGACAAGGCCAGATGTCCCTCAGAATGGCCTAGTTTCTGAATTTGTCCAGCTTCTGAATTTTGGTGGCATTTACCTTATTTCACTTACCCATGAATTCTCTGTAACTGGAATGTGGATATAGAGGCTGAATTACATTCAGGTTAAACATTTCAGGCAAGACATCATCATTGATGCTGTATGATATTACTTTACCTCATGAGGTACATCTAACTGACTCTTTATCAGTAGTAAAGACAGTCTCATCTCTCCTTCATAAAGTTCTATTTCTTTTTTTAAACCATAAAATAATCTGTGGAGTCAGTATTGAGCAGTACTAGGGGATCCAGCTCTCCATAAATGTATCACCTAATTAATGGCTTAATCATCCATTGATGATTCTTGCCTCCATCAGTGACTTCACCAGGGGTTGCAAAATGTTGATTTCTCTATTTTTATTATTCCTTTTATGTTTATTAGTTGGCCATCTTTGTCAGAGAGAAAGAGCGAGGGTGAGATTCATCTAATCAACTGCTTCTTCTGGAAAGGCAAGGTAAATAGTTATGTATTTGGATTGTCCCTTTAATAGTAAGGAGTAGACCTCTAATGTTTTTGCCTGTTTTATCTTTGTTTTTCTCTTTTCTGAGTATCATTTTATAGACTTACAGGTTTGCATACAGTCAGTGGATTTCATTCATTTTGAAGTTGCAATTTCCCATCTTTGGCCAATAAGAGCCCCTTCAAACTGCCTATTTTCCTGGCACAGGAAGGTGTCCCCAGCTCACCAAGTGCACTCCCTCTCCCAGACCCAGAACCAGCCACATCTCTAAAGAGACCTGTTTCCTTTCATGGGGAAACTAGTTAAAGACAAAACTCTGGCTGCTGAGGGTGCTCACTGCCACTGGGTCATCAATGCTTCTAGGCTCTTCAATGGTCAAAAATAGGGAAAATACAAAGGTATATATTTTTAAATTATTGTTCATATTGAAATTTCCTATACAAATGTAACAATACTGAAGTTCTACTTTAACTTAAATTGTTATACTTACATTGCTTTTCTCTTACACAGAAAACATTTGCTAATATTAACATATATATTTCTGAATCTTTTAATACATATATTAGTTCTAAAATAACAATATCAGTATTACTGCTTTTAACTCCTGAGTTAAACTTTACATTTCTTTTATCCTGAGAACACATCCCACTAAGCAGGTTAAGTATTTGCCTTAAAGCATTGCAACAATTATTTTCTTGATCTGTTACCAATTAGGGATGTAAGTGCACTTACTTTCAATTTTAGGAACTCTTGTTTTAAATATTTAAGGATTTACTTGGTCAAAAAATCAACATTAAATAAAAACACATGAGTCTTGCTTCCATCTCTGTCAACTCTATCTTCTGATTAAAAAAAAAATGTGTGCATTTGAACTTTTTGTCTTGCCCTTGTTCTTTCCCCCCTTCTCTTCTGGAAATGTGTTGTTGTAGAGCTCCTAAGGAGGTCTGAGTGAGGTAGGTGGCTGTGTAGGTTGTGTAGGGATGCTGTGATGACTGAAGCAGGGCCCAGAGCCCAGGCAGGATGAAGAGGGCAGCCTCAGTATGTGGTGGCCTGGCCTGGTATCGGTAGTCCGAGCCTGATCAGGGTTTGGAGGGAATATAGAGGGGGGCTACATTGGAGCCTCAGCAAGGTGTGGGCTTCCACACAGTGTTTCCAACTGATGCAGGTAGCAGAGTACAGGTGGAGGGAGGAGAGTGTCTGCGGTGGGGAAATGGGCAGAGACAGCTGGGGAGCTTGTGTACACACAGGTGGAGCACAGTCTACAAAATATATCTATGCACATAGAAATAAATATATATGTGTCTGTGTACACACAGACATGTACATGTATTCCTCTGTACCCAGCACTGTCTGATAACTCAGGGTAACATTTTAAGTTTTAGATTTTTCTGTGAGTATATATATACAAATTTTTAATAGTAAAAACGTACACAAACCAAAAGGACTGGACTGGGTTAGGCAAACACATTCTTCCCATTTTCTGCCTGAAACCTGGAAGGAGGGGCAATTCCCCTGTGTGCACTGCACCCACTCACATTTCCACCCCTCCAACCATGGCTCCTATTTCATCCCAAGTCTATTCAGACGCCTTTTAACCAGGCTCTCTGCACTCACACCTGGCGTCTCTCTGCCATAAGCCAGTGAGCTTCCACAATTCACAGCTCTGCCCGTCTCCTCTTGCTGGTGCCCATTAATGCATGAAGGCCACTTCCTGGCTGGCCTTTTCCATCTTCTCCAGTCTCATCATTTGTCACTTCCTTTTTCCACTCTTTCAACATTCACCCTTTGCTCCAGCCCTACTTACAGACATGCGCTTCTCCCACACAACATGCTATTTGATGTTTGGGGTTGTGTACTTAGTTGCTTCTGTGTGGTTTTTCTCCTTCCTCTAGAATATGGGGTGAGGCGAGTGGAGGTCTTGTCTGTTCTATGTAAAGCTGCATTCCCAGAATTTTGAATGATTTCTGGCACTTCAAAGACACGTTTATAGTATTTGTTGTATAGATGATGGGATGAATTCTCCAGTACATTTGCACATGCTGTACCTTATGTTTAAACTGTCTTCGTTCTCCCAATGCCCTTCATGATTTAAATACTATTTCTCTTGTAAAACTTAGTTAAAATATCAATTATTCCATGGAGATATTGCTAAGATCTATTCCTCACCCAAGAAATACACACACACACACACACACACACACACACACACACACACATGCACAGTTGGGTAATCTCTCTCCTCTGAGCTTCCCTCACATACCACCTCCATGTATAAGTCCCATGAACAGCTGGCTGTTCAGAAAAGATTAATTCTCCCCCTTCATCCTGTAGAATTGTTACCAGAAAATGGCTGCCCAGGTACTGCATTATGTGGGGCCAATGTGACCAGCTCTGACAAATGGCTTGTGGGCACCACTTCCAAACCTAGTACAAAAAATATTCCTGTGACACCCTCTAGTTTCCTCTTTCTTCTACCTGTTGACTGGATGTGAAGTATCCAAAAGAGAACTCTAAGGCCATGGGAATAGTTATAGCCACATGAAAACTACCTTGCAAACTCCTGCACTATTCTGCAATGACGGCAGGAAATGCCATCTATTGTGGCTAGCAACAGGGCTTGGGGCCCTTTGTTACTGAGGTTACCCTTCCCAACTTTCACAGCATGCCTTTACACAGCACAGAGTGCTGTCACTGCCATGCATCTCTCCTTGTCTGTAGTCTGAGCTACTTGGGGCAGGGAATGTGTGTCACATCCCACATGACCAGGGTGTAGTCCATGGTCTGGCATATAACTTTGAGCAGTTAATCTGTCTGGCAGTGGGTTGATGACTCAGAAAATGTAAGACAAGGCCAGTTATTGCTTTTCTCCCTGACAAAGGTTTTTCTGTGAATTCGTCTGCTATTTCCACTATAGATGATGTTTTACCTTGAGCATCACTGGGGCCCCCTCCTCTCTGCTGAGACACTTCACCTGTCTTCCCAAGGCCCTGTGCTGGCAGGCTGTTCATCTAAGGCTCTACCCACGGAGCTCACGGAGGAGAACTAATTTTTGAAAAGCCATCTACGCCTGACCTTTATTCTACCCTGCTCTGAAACACTTTATTTTTTTTTTGTTTTATGTGTCAATTTTTCCCTGTTCACAATGAAAATGTGCCTAATTTCCATTCTCCTTTCCAGCTTAAACTGGTCTTTACTGCTTCTTGCTTTGGTGGCTTTATTCTGGTGAGCCCTACATTCAGTTGAGATTGTAAAACAAAATTAGGTAGGCGTTATTTGTTTCTAAAACAAAGTGCAAAAACAAAGTGGACTTTTCAGTTCTAAGCTCACATCCAGCTCACCACATCAAGTAATCCACTGAGGTCTGGTGGGAAGATCACTTAAAATAATCATTAATAACAGTAGAAGTTACCATCTCAAGGATCTATGTACTGGGCACTATAGTAGACACCTAAAATGCCTCATTTTTATGGTCTGTTCAGGATACTTGAAACATTGAACAGAGGCAATATTGATGAGTATGTCAGGATACACAGCATACACCTAGACTTGCCCAGAAATAGCAGTTCAAATGGTGACCCTGGCCACATGTCAAATGAAGGAACAGTGACAGGGTGGAGCAGGCAGCTTATCAGGTCACACAGCTTGGGAGGTGGGAGGATTCAAAGACAGGTGTGCCTGACCCCAAAGCTCATGTTCTATTGCCTTTGTCTAAAGTCCTGGGGAGAGTGGGAGAAGGTGGGAAGGCAGAGGGTGGAAGTGAGGAGAAGGGGAGATGAGGGTGATAGACTGGTTATATCAGCCTGATCAGCTGATCAGACCCCCAGACTGCCATTCCCACTGCCTAGCTGCCCCCTTCTGGGATGCAAAGACACATGGAGAGTATGGTGGGAAACAGTCAACACATGTTCAGTAATGATGACTTTCTAAATTTTTCTTGGAGAAAGAAAGAGAAAGTGAGAAAAAAGCAACCAAAACAGAGGCTTGGGAACCACAAGGTAATCTAAAGAGGTTCATGGGAAATCAAACACCTGAGGCTTCACAGAAGACCCAAGGTTTTACCAGAAATTGTAACTTATGTTTCAGCTTTAAGACTATTTCATGACTCAACCAAAGTTGTCAGGAAATTGTTTACCATTGCATATGCAGGTGGGTTTATACAATAAAGCCTCACGTTAGCAAATGCTTATCACAGAATAAGAAACTTCATTTGACTTGTGAATGCTATATTGTTTCAAATCTGTTACTTTATAAATAAATGTTTTACTTCTGCATTTTACATTAGCTAACATGCCTTGGTTGCATCTGAAGAAATATGAAATTTAAAGAAATGACAAGCACTTCAACTGAACAAAAAATCAATCCCACGGGGTATCTTAAATGGCAGTTCATACTGAGTCACTTGATTGATGTGACTCTGCCTATTTCCCTTCAAGTGCTATAAACAGATATTTATCCAGTCCACATACAGCACATTAATTCGTGGAAAGGTACAATTATTTCTGCAAGTAAACCTGCCAAATGTTAGAAATGAGTTAGGAGGCAGCAACATGGAGATTGAGTTCTGAAAGTTTTAGGATGGAAAAATTTGGTAAAGAAAACAGCAGAGAGAAAGAGAGAAGGAGCATTAAAAAATCTTCAACCCAAATCATGATAGGCTCAGGGTTGGGGAGAAAAGCTGGGTTTTGCATTTTTCTGATAGCTGCTGGTTCTGATGCTGTCATTTGCATATCAGCTCACTTTTCCATTAGATCTCATGTCCCTGACAGGTCAGCACTGACGGTACAGGAGATGCAGCTGAACAAATATCCATTTTTTAAACAAGGTAAAAGAAATGTTTTAAACTGAAACTGCTGCCACTAATATCTAGCTGTGTTTCTACCAATCTGTGTTCTTACATCTTAATGCTTTCCTGTATTAATAGCCTTTCCTGAAATCCCCTGATGAGCTCTGTTTGGTTAATTCATTCTCCTTGGCCATCAGTGATCTAGAGAATTCCTGAAAGGTCATCTTGCCATTCAACAATGCTGTGACACAGACTGGTGCAGCGTCATTTGATGAATAGGAAGAGTCTTAGCCTCCGCTGGTAGTACAGGTAAGGCTGCAGTGAAACCACCATTTGCAGATGAGGCATATTTTTGCCTCTGGGAAAATGCAGGCATCAGCTGTCAGTTCATTTTGAGTTTACAAAATGAGCTAAGTTTCAGGAAATTGTTTTATACCCTTCAGAAATGATCACAAAGGTGTTATCTTTGTCTCTTACATACTCAGGAAGACTTGTAAATGTCTTCCCCATCTAATCTTGTCCAGTTATGTCTCTTTATGATAACCAGTTGGAAGGAAAAGTATTGCCCATCAGCACTTAGTGCTGAAATATGACTCAGCAAATTATCCTCAGTTGAATGATTCATTTCCAAGTCTCCTCAATTCATTTGAGTGATATTACATCATATGTGCACAACTGCAGGGTTAACTAGGTATTATTTATTAAGCATTTATTATGTACCATGCCCAGGACTAAACATTTTACATTCATTGACTCATTTAAGCCTCATAAATACAATTTGAGGTAAATACTATTATTATCTCACTTTATGGATATTCAAGAACAATATTTAGTAGAAGAATTAAAACACAAATTTGTCTTACTCCAGACAGACTTATAACTTCTGTAGAATGATTCTAGGAGTGGCTAAGACTACAGATTCTAGGTCATCTCAACCACTGTAATGATGGGGTCCAGGATATGCTACCCCAAACTATGGTAACTTGGCATGTTGAATATTTTAAAATGAAGGAGTTTGGTAAAATCAAAGAGGCAGGAAGTTCACTCTGACCTTCTCCCTGTCCTTATATCCTGAAACAGATCATATATTCCTTATGACACGTGCCCTCCCTATACGCAGAGGAAAGGAGAATCCTTGTGTTTGAAGACTTAGGGACACAAAGAAGAATCATAATGAGCAGGCCTTGATAAGTTTCCCGTATTTATTACAGTACCTCATACTCATTAACCTGTACTATTTTTCCACAACTGTCCACTCATTATCAAACCCAGCACAAAAATGCTCATGGCCAACTGTTTCTGTGGGTCATCCCTTCCCTGTGAAGTCTCGCATATCACACAAAACTTATAAATAAGTGGGTGTACTTTTCTCTGGTTAGTCTGTCTGTCAGTTTAGTTTTCAGACCCAGAAATCCTAAGGTGGTCAAGAATAATGCCCCACCTCCTGCTGTGGTCCCAGTTGATGCTAAGCACAGCACTCTACAGTGGACATCATACTATCATTTATATAAGGAAACTGAAGCTCCAAGCATTTACATGACTGGCCTAAGTTAGGGCTGTTAAATGGGGTGAAAACTCAGGATATAGTTCAGATGATAGCAAAAAATATTTTAATATAGGTATGTCCAAAATATAATTCCTTCTCTGAAATTCAAATTTAACTTGTGTTTGTATGGCAACTTTAGGCTGAAGTACCAGTTCTGGTGTAACACGAGCTTCTCCTCAGAGCCCAGGGCTCTTTCCACTACTCCATGGGAGGGGTCTACACTCCCAACCCAGAGCTGCAAATGGACAGGTATAGAAACTGCCTCAGTCAGACCATCACATAGCCGTGGAAGCTAACATTTGGCAAAACAGCCACATCAGCTTTGTGGTTGGAATCTAATGCATACACCTTGGGGTCTAACATTACAACTTTTTTTAATAAGTCAACTTAGCTTTTGTTGTAAATCCTGCTTCTCCTGGGATAGTGAAAATACAGCTTTCTGACCCTCTCCCTGGATGTGCCAACATGAACACAGAAATACAATAGAAAGTGTATATTCGTCTGGGCCTCATTCCTGACACTGGTTCCTAAAGACCTGGGAATTTCCTGGGTAATAGCAGCATCTTTTATTGTAAGTAGGTGGTTCTGGGTGGGCTCTGCTTGGGTGCCTGAAAGGCAGAAAGCCCAAGTCATGACTAGAAGCTTGGAATTTTCAGCCTCACCCCTCCATTCTCCAGAGAAAGGGGAGCGGATAAAAACAGAGTTAATAATAGGTCATACCTGTGTCTCAACAATTGGAGTTTGGAGAGATTCAAGGTTGGTAAACACATCCATGTGGTGTACTGGGAGGGTGATGAGTCTCAACCCCACAGGGAAGAATGAAGCCTTCTGCTGGCTCAAGGGAGATCCCTCACAGTAACAAAAAAGTGTTAGAAACCATTTCTCACATGCGGTAGACCTTCTGTAACCTCCATTGATCATGGCACCAGCTTCACTGGGCAAATCGTACAAGTCTTAATGAAAGGTAATGGATGTACCCCAGTTCGCTAATGCCTTCATCTACTGAAGCACATCCTGATTTCCTTAGGCTTTTAGCCATTATGAATAGAGGTACTGTGTAAAATTGCATGGTGAATTTTGTTGAGAAACAGTTTTTCAAAGCAGTTGTCTAAATAACAGCGACGTAATTCTTGGATCCTAAAGTGAGACTTATCTTTTCAATGGTAAGATAGTTTTTAATGGTTCTTTTTTGTTTTATGGATTTTTGTGTATCTTGAGTACAAATACTTTATAAAATATGTATTTGCCAACATTTTCTCCCAGTGTGTAATTTGTGTTTGGGTTCTTTGAACAAGATTTTATAGAGTAGAAATCTTAATTCTATAAATCCCACATGATGTATCCTTTTTCTTTTTTGTATAGGATTTTGGTGTTGGTGGTTCAAAGTCATCAGCAAGAGTGTATAGATTTTCTTTCTTTTACATAGAATTTTTATAATTTTACACCTAAAAATTGTCTATGGAGAATGTTGAGTGAATTTTTGTGTGAGCTGTAAAGCTTGTGCGTACTTTCATTGCATTCTGTATGTTCTCCAACAAATTATACAAGACATGGGAAATTCCTGCAAATTGGGGTTTGATTTTCCAAAATTTGTGATTCATCAATCGAGCCACGAGGGGGCGCCACCTTCCTCGAGCTGTGAGCCCTCGTCCCATATCACATAAAACTTAGAAATAAGTGGGTGTAGTCCGCCCACCGTGGCCCTCAGGCGACACCTTTTCCCTGTCTGTGGACCTGCGTGGCGCATGCGCGATCAGGCCCCAGGACATCCTTCTGGCTCTGGCGGCAGCTGGGATTCCTCAGGCTCCCGTGCTGCACCGTCCAGGACACTGCCGTCCGCGGCCGCCATGAAAGCTCGGTTTTCTGAGGAGCCACGGGACGGAAAGGTGAGGAGAGGCTCCCCGTGTGTCGCCTGCAGAGCGCTCCCCTTCACGGGCCTGTGGAGGAAGGCCTGCGGCAGGGAAAGGGGTCTCAGTTGAATTTGGGGTAGCAGCTGATGCGACGGGTGGAGTTGAGGGGGCAGGTGGGTCCAGGACACAGCTGAGTCCGTGCCAGGGCGAGTGAGCGGCGCCCAGCACGTCCCCAGGAGCCCTTGCAGTGGGTGGATTGGCCGCACCTGCGGGAGGCACTCGAGGCTCCAGGCGTCTTTCCTGACAAGGCTCTGAGACGGTAATGGGGCAGAGGGGACTTGGTTGCTGAATGGCCTGCTTTCCTGGGGTTCAGGTCTTGCGGTGTGCTGAGCACACAGGGTGGGTTCCTGATAAAAGTCCCCTGTGTGGGGTCCGCCTGGGAGGCTCTCCCCAGTCTCAGCACGGCACTGACACAGCCCAGCTTCCCGAGGGCTCCTCCCCATCTGTGGCCTGTGACCGGACCTCGTGCGTTGCCTCCACGGGAAGAGCCGGATTGGTGAAGCAGAGGGCGCCCCGTGTTCTGTTACCACACCCACTTCTGCTTGGGCGCCACACAGGGTCTCGGTTGCTGCAGCACTGCATTGTAATGGGATGAAAGGGCACCATGCTCCTGCTCCGCTTTCCCAGGACGGCTGTGGGGATGGGGTCCCGTGCAGTTCCACCAAGCCTGCAGGGTGTTTGCATAGTTTCTGTTAGAAGTGCGATGGAATTTTGGTGAGGGTCGCAGGGGTTGTGCACATTGCTGTGTGTGGAGGGACTTGTAACAACCTAACTCTTCCCGTCCACGTCTGCAGGGTCCCCAATTTTCAGGTCTCCCACCTCCTCAGTTAAGTTTGTTCTTAGGTACCTGTAACTTCTGGAGAAAATTCCTGAACTAAATACCTTTGAGCCGAAATCAGTCAAAGGGAGAAATAAAGTGGGAGAAACTCGTTTGTTACTTACTAGTAGTCATCCACTTCAGCTTGCCCGTGTCTGTCACAACCAGGCTTCAGAAGAAGGGGCCCCACCGAACTTCTCCAGTGCAAATATGCCCTCTCTCGCCGTCGTAATTACCTGTTGATAGAGAGATGGACTATTTCTCTCCACTTCCTGGAAGCACCTACTGATGTGGAGATGCACGAAGGCTAGGTGAGATACTTTGGAAATACTACAGTTTATTCCACAGCACTTTAGTCTTATTTATTTATTTCCTTGGTATCATTAATCTTCAATGACATGAGCAACATTATGGTTACTTGTTTCCCCACATCATCAAGTCCTCAGCACACACCACATTACAGTCACTGACCATCAGTGTAGTAAGATGCTGTAGAATCACTAGTCTTCTCTGTGTTGGACAGCCCTCCCCATACCTCTCCTGGCACATTATGTGTGCTAATCATAATGCCTTTCCCCGCTTACCCTCCCTTCCCACCCTCCCTCCCCAGGGCCTTTCTCTTTGGTAACTGTTAGTCCATTCTTGTGTTCTGTGAATCTGCTGCTGGTTTGTTTCTTCCTTTTTTTTCTTTATTCTTACACTCCAAGTATGAGTGAAATCATTTGGTACTTGACTTTTTCCGTCTGGCTTATTTCACTGAGCATAATACCCTCTAGCTCCATCCAAATTGTTGCAAATGGTAGGAATTGTTTTATTCTTACACAACACTTTCTTCTTTATGATGCACTTGTAAAGGGCATTATTTTCTTAATCTCTGATGGTTCGTTATTAGTGAATACAAGCAAACGACTTTTATAAGTTGGTTTGGTATCTTACAAGTTTACTGAATTCATTTTTAGTTCTAACAGATCTTTGGTGAAGTAGGGCGGGAAATTGGAATTCTAAAATTCCACTTTTTGAACCCCAGGTCTTCCCAACATCCAAGGCCAAGTGGCTGCAAGGGAACCTCCCACAGGCCTTCTAATGAGCCCTGGACCCCTGCAAGGTGCCATTTGTTTGAACTGGGTGGAAGGGCTTGGCCTCTCTTGACAGGGTTTTATGTCTGCTGTACTTTTCTTATGGTTATTTTGCAAACTAATTTACTTTCCAGCAATTTAAAACCTACAGAAAACTTGTAGTGTCAGTACAGATTCACTTTATACTGAAGTTCCTAGCATCTCACTTTGCCACAGTTTCCACTTCACACAAAATTTCTGTAGTGTCTACCCCAAACAGGGACACGCTTCCAGGGAAACAACATCTGACTGCAAATGAGGGAAGTATTAGGGTCTCCACATGATAATCCAATGCACAGAACCACCACAGCTGTGTGCACATGTCTTACTATCCTGATGCAGTTTCCTTTTTCTGGAACTGTTCCCGAGACTTTACCTCAGTTGGTTTCTCTGGGACCTTGAATAAGCAGGATCACATAATATTTGTCCTTCTTTGAGGGGCGCATTTCCCTCAGCATAATGGCTTTATGGGTCCATCTGTGCAGCAGGTTCTAAGACTCCTTGTTTACTCCACTGTGTAGAGACCGCATTGTTTTCATCTGTCTGTGGACACCCGGGTCGTCTCCACCTTTTGGCTGTTGTGACTCATGCAGCTGTAAACAGAGGTGTGCAATATCTACGTCCCTGCTTTCCTGTCATTTGCGCAAATGCCCTGAAATGGAATTGCTAATTATATGTTAACTATGCTCGAGTTTTGGGGGACACTCTTCACACACAGTGTTTTCAAATCAGCTTTGGACCATTTTTCTTTATTTCTATATTTGGCAGAATAATGTAGTTTATGGATCAACCCTGTTTTGTTCATCTGTTCATCCCTTGATGGGCATTTGAGTTGTGTCTACCTTTTTACTGTGGTGAGCAGTGCTGCTAAGAACTCTTGGGCCAGTTTCTGTTTGAACAGCATTTTCATTTCTTTGTGGTATTTATCTAGGATCGGTTCGTTACCCACAATTAGGTAACTGTATTATATATTATGAGGAAATGCCAAGCTGTTGTATACAAGCTGCATGTTTTATATTTCCACAAGCCAAGGTTAGGGGCTCTAATTCCTATGCATCCTTGGTAACATGTGATTTTGAATTTTCCTGAGTATGGCCAATGCCATGTGCTTGCATTGGGTGGGGGTCTCTGTGGTCTAATTTGCATTTCCATAGCAACTGATGCTGTGTGAGACCTCTTCATGTGCTTGTTGAACATTTGTATGTCTTACCTGGAATCTTAATCCACTTTTAACATTTGTCTTGTCTTCTTGCCTTGTACTAGTTTGTGGTGTTTCCTGGGTTGCAGGCTCTTTTTAGATGTACAACGTGGAGATATTTCCTTTCATTCTGTGACTGTTTTTCACTTTCTGGTTGGTGACTTTTAACGCAGAAAAGTTTTTAATTTTATGCTGTCTTCTGTTGCTTGTCCTTTGGTGTCAGATCTGAGAAATCATGGCTAAATCCAAGGTCATGAACGTTTATCCTCATGTTTTCTTCTAGACTCTGTTGTTTTTTAAATATTATATAAGCCCTTTGTCTGTTCTGAGTTAATTTTTGTATGTGATATGTGTTAAGGGTTCAGTTTCATTCATCTGCATATGGACAGCTATTTGCCCAGCACCGTTGGCAAGGAAGACAATTTTTTCCCTAATTTAATTTTGTCCACGCTTGTCAGAAAGCAAGTGACTGTATATGGTTTGGGTCACATCAGGGCTTTCCACTCACTTCTGTTGATCTGTGCATACAGTTGATCCTTGAACAAAATGGGTCGTTGTGTAGCTGACATCCCACAGAGTCAGAATACACATAAAACATCTCACTCCCCCCAAACTTAAGCATTATCCTAATCTCATTGCTTATTTTTACTGGAAGACTTACCAATAATATAAACAGTTAACACATACTTTGTACATTACACATGTTTTGTGCTGTATTATAACTGTAAGATAAGCTAGAAAAATCAAGTGTTTCTAATTGTCTTAAGTCTTATGTGTGAGGTACCCTCCCTATACGAAGAGGAAAGAAAAATCCTTTTCTTTGAAGACAAAGGGACAGAAAGAGGAATCTTAATGAGCAGGCCTTGATAATTTCCCCCTATTTACAACACTATCTCATACTCCTGAACCTGTCATATTTCTCCACAAATGTCCACTCCTTATCAAACCCAGCACAAATTGCTCAGGGCCAACTGCTTCTCTGGGTCTTCACTTCCTTGTGAAGTCTCCCATATCACATAAAACCTATTAATAAATGGGTGTGCTTTTCTCTGGTTAATCTTTGTCAGTTTCATTTTCAGACCCAGCAACCCTAAGAGGGTCAAGAACAACTCCCCTAGCCCTTGCAGTGTTCCCAGTTGATACTAAGCACAGCACTCTACAGGGGGCATTATTCTATCTCTCAGATGAGTAAATCGAAGCTCCAAGCATTTAGATGACTGGCCTAAGATAGGGCTGCCAGTATTGGGGTAAAAACACAGGATATAGTTCAGATGATAGCAAGAATTATGTTAATATAAGTATGTCCAAAAAATTATTTGTTCTCTGAAATTCAAATTTAACTTGTGTTTCTATGGCAACTTTAGACCAAAGTCCCTGTTCTTTTGTAAGATTGGCTTTTTCTCTGAGCCCAGGGCTCTTTCTACCACTACAAGGGAGGGGACTACACTCCCCACCCAGACCTGCGTATGGATAGTCATAGAAACTGCCTCGGTCAGACCCTCAAATAGCTGTGGAATCTATTACTTGTCACTACAGCCATATCAGCCTTTTAGTTGGAGTCTAATCCATACACATTGGGGTAAAACATTATAACATTTTAAAGAAGTAAACTGTTTTTGTTGTAAATCCTCCTTATCCTAGGATAGCAGAAGCAGAACTTCCTGACCCTCTTCCTGGGATGTGCCACTGTGAACACAGAAATACAACAGAAAACATATTCTGGTTTTTGCCTCATTCCTGATCCTGGGCTCCTAAATCCCTGGGAATTTCCTGGGTAAGAGAGTCTTTTATACTAAGTAGGTGGTTCTGGGTGTGTTCTGCTCAGGTGTCTGACAGGCAGAAAGCCCATGCCATGATTTGAAACTTGGAATTTTCAGCCTCAAACCTCCATTCTCCAGAGAAAGGGGAGGAGATAAAAATGGAGTTAATAATACATCATACAAGTGTCTCAAAATATGGATTTTGGAGAGCTTCCTGGTTGGCAAACACATCCATGTCGTGTACTGGGAGGGCGATGTGTTCCAACCCCACAGGGAAGAATGAAGCCTTCTCCTGGCCCAAGGCCGAAGCCTTCATAATTACAAAGAAGCTGTTAGAAACCATTTCTCATTTGGGGTACACCTGTGAGCACCAGTGATCAAGGCACCAGCTTCACTGGGCAAATCACTGTATATTTCACTGTACAAATTGTAGTGAAATGTAATGGATGTACCCCAATTTGCCAAAGCATTCATCTGCTGAAACACATCCTGATTTCTTTAAGTTTTTAGCCTTTATGAATAGAGCTATTATGTAAAACTGCATGGTGGCTTTTGTTGGGACATAGTTTTTCAAAGCAGTTGTATAAATACTGGTGATGTAATTCTTGAATGTCATGGTGAGACCTTTTTTAATTGTAAAATATTTTTAATGGCTCATTTTTGTTTTATGTATCTTTGTATATCTTGAGTACAAATCCTTTATCAAAAATGTATTTTGCAAATATTTTCTTTTAGTTTGTGTCTTGTGTTTGGGTTCTCTGAGCAAGGTCTTTTAGAGTAGAAATTATAACTCTATAAAGCACATGTGATTATTTTTCTTTTGTGGATAGGCCTTTGGTGTTGGGTTCAGCAAGGTTTGTATATTTTCTTGCTTTACCTACAAATTTTATAATTTTGCATCTAAAATTTGACTATGAAAATTTTTTTTATGAGTGTACCACAAAAAATTTTTAAAAATTAAAGTATTATTGACATACACTCTTATGAAGGTTTCACATGAAAGAACACTGCGGTCACTACATCCGCCCATATTATCAAATCCCCCCCATGCCTCACTGCAGTCACTGTCCATCAGTGTAGTAAGATGCCGCAGAGTCACTTCTTGTCTTCTCTGTTCTACACTGTCTTCTCTGTGGTCCCCCACACCATGTGTGCCAATCATAATACCCCTCAATCCCCTTCTCCCTACATTTTCACCTGCCCTCCCACACCCCTCCCCTTTGGTAACTGCCAGTCCCTTCTTGGAGTCTGTGAGTCCGCTGCTGTTTTGGTCCTTCATTTTTACTTTGCTGTTATACTCCACAAATGAGGGAAATCATTTGGCATTTGTCTTTCTCCACCTTGCTTATTTCACTGAGCATAATATCTTCCAGCTCCAACTGTGTTGTTGCCTATGGTAGGATATGTTTTTTCCTATGACTAAGAAGTATTCCATTGTGTTTATGTACCACACCTTCTTTATTCATTGATCTCCTGATGGACACTTAGGTTGCTTCAATATCTTGGCTTTTGTAAAAAGTGCTGCAACAAATATAGTGGTGCATATGTCTTTTGGAATCTGAGAAACTATATTCTTTGGGTAAATTCCTAAGAGTGGAATTACCGGGTCAAATGATATTTCTATTTTTAGTTTTCTAAGGAACATGCCTATGGGGAATTTCGAGTTAATTTTGGTGTAAGTTGTAAAGCCTTTGCCTACTTCTTTTCATTCATTTCACTCTCAATCAAAGTGGAGAAGACACAAGAAATTTGTGCCCATTGTGGCTTGAATTTCCAAAGATTTGTGGTTCATCAGTTAAGCCACAAGGGTGCACCACCTTCCCTGAGCTATAAGCACGCATCCTGCAATTCTCTCCGTGACCCGCAAGCGGCACCTCTGCCCTCTTTGTGGACCAGGGCTCATGCGCGGTCAGGACGCAGGCCTTTTCTCCTGGCTCTGACCGGTGCCGGTATTGCTCCGGATCCCCTGCAGCTCCGTGACACCTCGGGCCGCGTCCACAGGGGCACCTCGGTTTCCTGATGAGCTGCAGTATGGAAAGGTAAGGAGAAGCTTTCCGTGCATCTCGTACTGAGCACTCCTCTTCAGGGGCCGGGAGAGGAAGGCCTGCGATGGTTAACGGAGTATTTGCGGAGTCGGGGCCCCGACGGGTGCAACTGAGTTCAGGGTGTGTCGCGCGGCACTCAGGGAGAGTTCGGGCCCGGGCTGAGACCTGGTTGGGGCGGGTATGTGGTGTCCAGCGCTTCCCCGGCAGCCTGTGTCTCCACGCTGCGTGCCTCGGGCCCCTTGCAATTGGTGGATTGTCCACACCTGCGGGAAACCTTCCAGGCTGCAGGCATCCTTCCTAACAAGGCTCTGAAATGGGAATGTGGGCGGAGGGGAGCTGGCTGCTTAAGCGGCTCGCTTACCTGTGCTTCAGCCTTTGCTGAGCGCCCAGCACACAGGGTGGTTTCTTTCGAAGGGTCCCCGAAGTGGGGTCCACCTGGGAGGCCCCCCTGTTCACAGCATGGCGCTGACCCAGCCTGGATCCCTGAGGGTGGTCAACACCCACTGCCTGCGACCGGGGCCTCGTGAGCTGGTTCTTCATGCCGAGCAGGTTGGGGGAAGAAGGGCACTTGGTGTTCTGCTTAGACTCCCGCTTCTGCTTGGGCGAAACATGGGGTCTCCGTTGCTACAGGTCCACAGTGTAGTGGGAAGTCAGGGCACGATGCCCGGGCTCTGCTTTCTCATGACGGCTGTGGGGATGGGGTCCTGTGTGGTTCTATCCAGCCTGTTGGGTGTTTGCTTCTTTGTGAAGTGTGGTGGAATTTCGATGGGGGTGTCCCACGGAGTCTGAAGGTTCCTGTTGGTGCACAGGACTTGTAATAACCTAACCCACCCCCGCCCCATCCTGGTCTGCAGTGTCCACAGTGTTCAGACCTCAAGCTTCAAGCCTCCCGCCTCATTGGTTAGGCTTCTCCTTAGGTACTTCATTCTTTATGATGCAGTTGTAAAGGGCATTGTTTTCTTAATATCTCTTCCTGACGGTTGGTTATTGGTGAACAGAAGCAAACAACTTCTGTATGTTGATTTTGTATCCTGCAACATTATTGATTTTATTTTTAGCTGTAACAGGTTTTTGGTGGAGCCGTGTGGAAATTGGAATTTAAAAATCCCAGTGTTCCACTCCAGGTCGTCCCAACACCCAAGCCCAGTGTCTGCAAGGGAATTTTTCCACGTTCCTTGTAGTGACTCCCGCAGGCTTAGTAGTGGTCCACTTCGGGTGAACTGAATGGGGAGGGCTTGGCCTCTGTGACAGGGTGTGATGTCTGCTCTGCTTTTCTGGTGCAGGACTGACATGGTTGTTCTGCAAAGTAATTTACTTTCCAGCAATTTCAAGCACACAGAAAACTTGCAGTGTCAGTACAAACACTCTTTACACTAAATGTCCCATGGTCCCACTTTACCACACCTGCCACTTCACACAAAATTCTCTTGGCCTCTACCCTAAATAGGGACAAGTTTATAGGGAGCCACCACCTGACCCTAAATGAGGGAAGTATCATGGTCTCCACATGATAATCCAGTGCACAGACCCAGCACAGCTCTTTCCATCTACCCCAGCTGTGTGCAAATGTCTTTCTATTCTGATCACATTTCCTTTTTCTGGAACTCTTCCAGGAACTTTCGCTCAGATGGGCTCCACCAGATCTCACGTAAGTGGGATCACATAGTATTCATCCTTCTGTGACTGGTGCATTTCACTGAGAAAATTGGCTTTAGGATCCATCCATGCAGCAGGTGCCAGGATGCCCTTGTTCACTCCACTGTGTGGAGACGACACTTTGTTCATCCATTTGTCTGTGGACACGTGGGTCTTCTCCACCTTTTAACCATTGTCAGTCATGCAGTTGTGATCATAGGTGTCCAAATATCTAAGTCCCTGCTTTTGGCAGATGCCCTGTGGTTTGGGCAGATGCTCTGAAATGGAACTGCTGCTCATATATTAACTGTATCTTCAAGTTTCTGGGGACACATTCCCCACGCTCCACATCGTTTTCCAGGAGGTTGTGGACCATTTTCCTTTCTTTCTGTATATGGCAGAAAAATGCAGTTTATGGATCAACCCGTTTTATTCCATCCATTCACCCCTTGATGGGCATTTGTGTTGTTTCTGACTTTTTGCTGTTCTGATCAATGCTGCCAAGAACTCGTGGGCCAGTTTCTGTTTTGAACATCATAGTCATTTATTTGCAGTATTATCTAGGAGTGGATGTAGAACCACAATTAAGTAATTGTACTTTATCTTTATGAGGAAACACCAAGGTGTTGTACACAGGCTGCACGTTTTACATTTCCACAAGCAAAGGTTAGGGGCTCCAGTTCTTCTGCATCCTTGGCAATGTGTGATTTTCAGTTTTCCTGAATATAGCCATTCCCATGTGTGTGCAGGGAATTCTATGGGACACCTTTCCATGTGCTTGTTGGAGCATTTGTATGTCTTGGAGTCTCTCATCCATTTAAAAAGTTGGGATGTTGTCTTGTTGCACTGTACAAGTTCATGGTGTATTCTGGATAACAGGCTCTTGTCATATGTACAGTGTGCAGATATTTTCTTCTATTCCGTGACTTTTTCACTTCTTGGTTGGAATCTTTTGATGCAGAAAAGATTTTAATTTGGAGGAAATTAATTTATTCTTTCTCTTGTTGCTTGTACTTTGGTTTCAGATCTGAGAAACCATAGCTAAATCCAAGGTCATGAAGACTTATCCCCATGTTTTACCTATTACATGTAAGCCGTTATGTATTTTGAGTTAATTTTTGTATGTGATATAAGTTAGGATTCATTTTCATTCTTTTGCATGTGGACAGGAGTTTGCCAAGCACCATTTACTGGAAAGACACTTTCTCTCCATAAGTTAATGTTGTCCACCCTTGTCAGAAATCAACTGGATATTTCCATTCAGGTACGTTGATCTTTATATAGAGTCATCCCTTGGAAACATGGGGGCTAGTGGTGCTGACTCCCCCACAGAATCACAATCTACATAAAACATGTGACTCTGCCAAAGCTTTGTTATCCTAAAACTGATTGCCTATTTTGACTGGAAGCCTTACCAATAATATAAACACTCGATTAACAATATTTGTACATTATAACTATTATGTGCTATATTCTTACAGTAAAGTAAGCTAGAGAAAAGGTAACGTTTCAAATTGTTGACTTAACATTTTCCCAATATACTTGTGGGGAAAAATCAGTTTAAGTTGACCTGTGGAGTTCACATGCCTACTTTCCAAGGGTCAACTGTGTATCTTTATGACAGTGTCACAGTGTTTCATTTACTGCTCACTTTGTACTAAGATTAGATTTTCGGAAGCCTGTGCCTCCAGCTTTGATTTTCTTTTTCAAGATTCTGCTCAAGGGCTCATTGTGGTCCCTTGCAATTTAATATGTGACAGGATCAGCAGGAGCAATTCTTCCCAAAAGCTTTGGGAATTTTCATAGGAACCACATTGAGTCTGTAGGGTGCATTTGTGCCATTGCCATCTTAGAGATATTAAGTCTGCCATCACCACAGCAGGACCTTACATTTATTTTGCTTTTCTTTATTTTTCCTATAATCAATGTTTTATAATTTTAAATGCATAATACTTGCACTTAAATTAAGTCTGTTCCCATGTATATTATTAATGTTGACATTATTTAGTAGAGAATTTAAAAATTCCTTTTTTGATTATTCATTGCTAATGTATACAAGGAAAACATGTTTGTGTAATGTTCTTTTTTCTTGTAACTTCGCTTAGTTAATTTAGAAGCTTACATTTGGAATTTAAGGGTTCAGAGCGTTGGAATTTAATAATTTAGATATTTACGATTAAAATAATACTGCCTGATATTTAATAAATGGAGGATTGGAACACAGTGAAGAGTAGTGTTTGTTGTAGGGGTTTTGTTTGAAATAAGACAATAGGATGAGAAGGGGTTAGAACTATGGATATGGTACAGGAACGGGTTAGGGTACGGGAATGGGTTAGTTTTGGGTTAGGGTAATGTGATAGAGTGAGGCTATCAAATTCAGCTAGGAGTCTTCAAACAAAATCCAGCCTTTTTCGACATCTTCCTCAGACTTTGCAGGCATGAAAGTGGTCTCAGGCTGCCTGGTAGTTCTGCTGGGTTCAGAACCCTAGGTGGGAAATCTTTCTGGCCACCCAGATTTATTATCATCTGCTCTCCAGTGCTGCAGTGGACAAGTCTGAGTTCGTTTTCCTTGATCTTTTGCATGTTTTTGTCATTTTCTTCTGTGCTAGTTTTTTAGGTCTCTTACTCATGTTTATCCTAGAAATTGTTGGTGAATTAACCACAATGTAAACTATTTTTCCTTCATTGAGTTGAGTGCTCAGTGGGTCCTTACAACCTAAGAATTATGTTTCTGAGTTATTTAATATGTACTTATAGTGTTTCCTTTGAAGATTTTCTCCTTTTTCCCTTTTTTTTGACTGCATATTAATTTTGGTATAAAACTTTTTAACATTGATTTTCCAGTGTTCTTACCTTTTTTTTGTATTGTCAACTTCTCTAAATTTTTGTTCTCCTTTCTGTGAGATTTCTTTAACCTCTGAATCCTTTCCTTGATTTTTTTGTTTCTTTTCCATTCTTTCTGATTTTTTTCTTTTTAATAATAGGCTCTTATGTGATGAATGCAGCATCTTAGCTCAATGGAGATATTAAATATGATTTCTTTGAAGTTTTCTTCTTTTACCAGTATTGTCTGTTTCCACTATTATACTTTTTTTCACGTTATTTTGGTCTTTTCTCCTAATTATTGTGGGCTTACTCAGATGTCTGGTCATCCTTCTCTTTCGCTTATTTAAGAGGTGAGGCACTGGAGATCTATCAAGAAATGGAGTGTGCCCATTTGTGGCACGTGCGCCTATATGTCTGTGGGCTTGTTTTCTGCCAGACTTTGTAGGGTGACTGGGTCCCCAGGTGGCATTCTCATTGCAGATACTGATAGTTTATCTGTAAGTCTTTTCAGTAGATGGGTTAATTTTCCCAGAGGATGGCCCCTTGATCTCTTGTTTTGGGAATATCAGTCCAGATACTGGAGTTCTTGACATGTGTGGATAGAGTTCCTGCAGGCCTGGAGGATCTCGTGCTCTGACATGCACATGTGTACTTTCTAACCTGGTTTTCACCCCTATTTTCTTCACTGCCGGTGTTACGACATTGTTGCTCTACAAAAAAGGGGAAAGTGGAGTAGACTTGGAGTCTTAATGCTCCTTGCACAGGCTTTCAAATGGTCTCCCTGTTTCTGCCTTTGCCCACAAGCCACCTTCACAGGTGGTCCTGCAGCCTGTTTATGTTGATGCTGCCTCTCAGACACTGAGGTTTGGCCGTCCTCTGTGTCTCACATTCCTCACCATTTCAACATACATTTTGCAAACGTTGTGGTGCAGGTATCTAGATATCTCCTACTTTTACTTTAAAAAATGGATTTCAGTTTTTTCTAAAGGCTTGTTCTGTTGACTTTTCAAGAAAATAAAGGTGGTAGAGACATCTTTGCTCTATCATCATAAAAGTAGAAGCCCTTTGAACAGAGGAATTTCAAAGGATTTTGAGTAGAGAAATGTGTTGAATGAAAAGAGAATGTAATGTTTTGAAAGACCTCTGTCCTTACTTTCACCTCTTTGTGACTTTCTAAATCTCTGTGCATCTTTGCCCTACAGTATCTGTGGGAGTTTGTTCATATAGACGGGAAGTTGGTTAGAGGCTTTCATATTGACCAAACTGTGCCAGATAAATGGCATATTTTCTCCTTGGGTATTGTTAGCCCCATAATGCTGGGGTGTACACTCTGTCCTTACTCTGTTCTGGCATGAGTTTGGAAGACAGTGTCTGCTCTGATCAAGGTCAAGCAGGTTTGACAGACAAAAGCAAAAGGCTTAGAGGGCAAATAACCATGGCCTCATTCATTCCAACTGCTTTTGTGCAGCTTGCTTAACCCATGATGGTCTATGACTAGTCTTATCTGGTGATAATGTGTGGAAACCTACCGCATCGCAAGTGGCAGGATCCAGTCATCATGAAGATTCTGTTTCCTGGAACTCACTGGAAACTTACTTATTTTAAACGGAATGAGCTAGACCTGCAGTAATAAATGGCTACTAAGCTCCTTGGTATCCACTGTGGAAAATTGCCTTCTCTCTGTCCTCAGCATTTGAATATGCTGTCTATTGGGAGGAATTCTCCACTGAAAAGAAGCTCCCTGGTATGCCCATTCGGTTCTTCGCACCCCAGAATCTGAACACTGAGGGAACAGTACAGAAACACAGGACCAGTTGGAGGTGGTAGTAAGTGCACAGGGGTGATGGTCTGATCCTGGGGTAAGGCAAGGTGCGTTCTTGGGTACAGTCATGGAAATTCCTTCTAAGTAAACTGGTCCTCTGCCTTTAGTGTGAATTCTGTGACCTCCTACTGTACCGCCACGGTTTCCTTTCCCTTTTAAGTTGCCAGTGTTCATTTCTGTTGTTTGAGGTTAAGAACCGGATTGGCACAGACTGGTTGATCTTGCTATTTCCTTCTGGTGACCCACAGTGAGATAGATTTCTTTCTTGAAATGGTGTCCCAACACCTAGTCTTTTCTGAGGAGCTTTAGTGACTGATTCGGACTTTAGGAAGCTCAGGTAATCATGTTCAAGGTTTTTTTACTTTGTTGTTTCTCTGTGGAACTCGCATGTGTGGAATGCAACAGAAATGAAAACACACACATCTACTAAAGAAAAGGAGAATATTTGCTCCCCTTTCTTTTCTTGTCTTACTTTTTCAGGGAAAAACTGATGTGGGTTTCATTAAATCTTTTTTAAATTTTGTTTTTCATTAAAAATTTTTCTTGTGGTAAAAACATATTACGGAATATACTATCTTAACTGCTTTTAATTGTACATTTCAGTAATGTTAAGTTTATTCACATTGTAAAACACAGTTCCAGAATTTTTTCACGTAAGTCTTGTATGATTATAAAGAGAGGATGGCTCAGTTGAGAGAAAGAAGACTGTTTTTATAGAAGAATAACCTTTTTGCCATTTTACATAAAGCAAGTTAAAAGATTAGTTATCTTTAAAAACTTTTGAATTTTTGTAATTTTAGATGATACTTGTGGAGTATTAACTTTCTACCTAAGCATTAGTTATACTGGTAACCAAATAAGGTTATGTAAAAGTTTCCTTGTGTAAGTAATGATTTGGGGCCAACTGTGACAGCATTTCCCCATTTTACTTTGTTAATTGGAGCCTGAAGTAGACTGGAGATGGTTGCAGCTGGTCTTAAGGAGGTGCAGAAAGTCTCATTACCCAGCAGTGGTTCATTGTGGCATCTCTTCTCCTTTTCTTTTCCATGAATAGAGACAAGATGTATTGGCATCTTGTAACCACTGGTGGAGGCACAGAAGTGCACCACAAAATCTCCTACGTTTTATGAAGCTGTGTTGTTCCCCAGTTACGTGTTTATGTAAGACTTTTGTTAAGATCATTGTGAGGGATATATTTAGTGTATTTGGGGTTGTCTTTTGAAGCATGAGGAAACAACTCTCTTAATTAGCAGATTTTCAAATCCCTGATTCACACATATATTATTCAAAAGAAAGAGTTATTCATATGTATGTGTGTCACACACACACATACCCACACATAAATATACGAAATGCTGTTTAGACAACGGTCTCACAGGAAGTTGTTAGAAAGGGTTATTTAAAGTTTTCAAACTGAACTGGTTACTCAGTGGTCTTTTTGTCATTATTTCTTTTTCCCAGCACTAAAATGAATATGAAAGCAGAGAATATTAGAAAAATGAGAATGAGAAAGAAGAGTGGGAGTAATCAGTTTTATCTTTCAAGGAAGACAGCAAACATTTGGTCTATGTGTTTTTTTAAATATTAAGATATTACTGATATACAGTCTTATGAAGGTTTCACATGAAAAACAGTGTGTTTACTACAATCACCCATATTATTGAGTCCCCCCATACATCTTTTTTTTGGATCATTCTGTATTTACCATTTTTTGCCCTCCTTTGTTGTTTAACAAAAATAGTTTGCAAATACAGGTAACTTATTTTTAGATACATGTCATTCCTTTAAAGGATTATTATCGTTAATGTAATCATTTCTCTGCTATAGGCTATTTAGTTTGTTACTAGCCATATTAGTTTGCAACTGGCAAGCTATTCCAAAGAGTTTGTTAAATTGAATGTTATTTTAGAAAGTACATTTTCATATTAAGCTATTTCACTATTTGTTTTAGTAATCTGCCACAAAAAAAAGTACTTTGGGGCATACTGTTCTCAGGCTATGATGGGATATGTTGGTGGCCCCGGATGAGTTCAAGGTCAAGAAATAGTCACTTGGTGAAATGGAAACTAGGAAAAGTTAAGATGATTATTATCTGTGTTGCTGGCAAAACCATAATTGTTTTTCTCAGGGCCTAGGACTTCCCAAAGTCACAGAATAAAGACAGCTCTCTGCCCAGAGCATCCATTTGACTTGAGGATTTTGAATACATTGTGAAACATAACAAGTTTTAGTAGCAAGACAAACACTGATATATTGTGGGGCAGGATGCCTTGACTGATTTCCCTGAATTTTTAAGATTAAAATGCCATATTCAATTTAAGAAATTTAAGATTTAAGAAATTTTACATTAGCAAGGGCTACTTCAAAGTATATCCTCCAATCCCCTATATCATGAGTTGGGCCATTTGGTGAATACTTTAGACTTTGTGTGATACATATTTCTCTCCTGCATATTCTGGTTGTTTGGTTTTGGTTTCTAACCCTTTAAAAATTCAAAAGCACACTTGCTCACAGGCTCCTCCATTGCTAACACCTGCTGTAGACAGTCCATTCACATTTCCTGCTACCTCCTGGGGCTCCTGAGTGATCACACATGAGAAACACAGTCTTGGCTGTTCCCAAACTCTCCTTCATTAAAATTAAGCATATATTTAGGCAGAATTGAAAAGAATGTAGTGATGGACAGAAATTTTGACCTATGTTGAAGCCCAACTGGGTGCAGCAGTTATGTGCTAATAGAACTCTTCAGAGACAAAAAGGGAAGCTAAAGTTCCAAATTTCATTGTTGTTCACAGGAGATTTTGCTCTGTCTTTAAAATGTAGACATTATTAACATAGGGTTAATGGCTACATCTACAGAGTGAAGCCCTGCAAGTAGCCCCACCCCATTTGCCTCACCTCATTACCCAGTTGGTTGCTAAATCCTGTCTTTTCACCTAATGCATAGTCGGTACTGTTTCTGTCTCAAAACCCAATTTGAGCAGGCCTTGTTGTTGATCTTCCTCTAATTGACCAGGACTCTCATTATTTCTCTCTCCCCCGTGCCCAGAAAACCTTATTACTCTTAGGACATTTATTATCGTGGAGTGTTTTTTTTCTTGTCTTTGCCTTCAGCTAGGCTCTGAGTGCCTTGTGCTTGTCCTCAGCTCGCTCTGTGGTGTCTTTACTGTAGGGTCTGTCACCTGTTGTGATGCTAGGAACACAGAATGTACTCAACAAAAATTGTTATGTGAAGGGGCAATAGCTACAGGTGTTTTCAGCTGAGTGTGTGTAACCAGTTCTTTTGGGTCTCGCCTCATCCAGCATTTGCACACTTGTTCTAATAGCAGTCAGAGCCAAGTGTCTCCAAAGCAAGCTTACTGAACCTTCTGGTTTTTATGATGAAATCTGTTTGTGATATTGCCTCAATTAGAAGCTCGCATATCCTGCAGTTAATATTTTCTTAGGAAATTTGATCTGAATTTAAAAATCAGTATTATTCTGTCTAAAACATCACTTACCTAATCAAGGAGGTCTTCACTTCTCTTACCTTCTGTCCGAATGTTTAGTCTTCCATTTTCACTTTACTTTGATGTCTGCCACAGTGTTCTACAGTGATGAGGCCCTGGGGCATGTCTTTCTTTAGAACAATGCCTTGTGCTGTGAATATTGAAAGGCCACACCATTGTGCTTCCAGCCATTTATCTTATGTAATCCAAACTGGTGATTTTCTTTCCATTAAAACATTTCTCTCATTCTTAGCCTTATGCAGCAAAGTGAATGAAAAGGAAAGAGAACGCTTAAGATACTAGGGCCATGTTAATGCCAATGTTCACCCAGTAAAGCCTGTTGACAGGAGGGTCAAAGGTAACGAGTAAGTTTTCCTCTGCCCCTATTTTCATGTGACCTCTCCCAGGTCCCCAAGATGTATCTTCTTTATGAGGTTCTGCTTGCAGTTTTATGATCACCCTGTCCCTCATACTAGTGTCTATAATCCTTGATTATAAATTTGGACAGTATTTACTACTTTCTTTAAAAGATGACAAATTTGCATTTCTTAGAACTTCTCTCATCTCACCCATTTGATTTATACACGGAAAATTGTTAGTTTTTATGTCTCATTCTCTTCTGTAACTAATAACTATTATAAAGTAAAAATTCAATACATGTTATATTTGTATTGTTTTAGACATGTAAATACTGTTCTCTACAGAGCTGTTAAGTTGTGTGAGCAGTGAGAGGAGGGCAAATAATCCTATTTTACTAAATTACTGTGGTTTAAGAAGGACATAAATGTCAATAGCCAAGAGATTATCTTTCTTAATTGATTTTGTTCTTTCCACTTACTCCTCTGATATTTCTTAAAATTTTATTACTGGTTTCTTTTCCTTTTGATCTCAAGAAAACTTTTCCCATGCAATTTCAGTTGGTGCTTGTAGACACACCTGCTTGCTCTTCCACATTGTACCAGTAGGGTTTGAATTGGGAATTTAAAATCCTCAGCAGCATATCCTTTTTTTGTATTTGGCATAAGAATTGCTGAATGAAGCTGTTTCAGACAACTGCATCGCACATATCCTACCAGGATTAGGACTGCCAACTGTGTTTTCCTTCTATACTCAGATTCCATAAAATGGAATATAGCATTAATGGTCCTTATCCACTAAAGGAGGAAACTGCCCAGAGGCTACCCTCATGCTTAAAAGACATTTTTAGAAGGAGCCTGTGGTCATTTTCCACAGCTGCAGCAACTCGTAGACTTAGAGAGAATGTCTTTAAAAATTCTGTGGGAAACCAGGTTTGCTGTGGCTCACTGAGAACCCGTGGCTGCCACTGTTCACTCGGGCCTCATCCTTTTCTTGCTCCTTGTACCATCCTATCAGTGAAGTGTCACAAGAGAGCATGGGAAGTGGGACAACCTTCCAGTGAGCCTGCTGTGGGCCCTCCTCAATACTCCTGGGGCACTGGGTGTATGGAGCACATCCCTGTCTCTGTCTGAGATGGTTGTTGAGCCCATGACCATCCCATTGTAGAACCGGTGAGTTCCTTAGTGAGCCCTGAAGAAAGGCTCTTGTGGGCTCTGCCAGTTGTAAATTTTATCAGGAGCTTATAAAAGTCTCTCCCACTGGTTCTCACTGGAACACAAACAAGTACAGGTGAAGTAAGCTTTTTTTTCTTTTCCTTTTTAACAGCTGTTTAGCTTGCTTTATTTTTAAAATTGTAGTGTTTCGGTAAATGTGCCATTAAGAAAAATGTCAGTTATGCTGATATCTATATAATTCAGAAATTTTCTTTTCATAGGCAGTTGGCACTACAAACAAAGTGAATTTATCATCCCTTTTCTTAAATGAAATAAAAATGTATTGTCATCTGAATTGGGGCAAATTTATCTTGAATACACTTTGTGTGTCTGTGCCTTCTCAAAAGACATATTATCTGATCATTGTTGTTATAGTTACAGAAGGTTGATTGTCCAGAATGTGCAATTTGCAGGTGTGCATTTACAAGCACCTCAGAGACAGTATCTTTGATCATAAAAAATTCAGCAAGCCTATCTAGAGACAATAGTGAGTTTTTAAATACTGTATTTTTAATTTCCATAGTATGAACTCTAATATATATATTTAAAAATAGATGCCTGAAAGTGAAGTGAATAAAAGAAAACAGATCTTCCTCTTTTATTGGGGAATGCCTCAGGACAAAATATAAGAATGTATATCATAAAAGGATGTGATTTTTAAATTTCTATTTTAAACTATTTCACATCATACTGTATGTTATTATCTCTGAAAGGAGGTATTAACTATTAATAAATCCTAGATTTTAGATTATCACTCCCCTACTCTGCTTAAATGTGACAAAGAAAACAATTTAACCTCTTATTTCAGATTCATCAGGACACTCAAAAACTTTTGAATGTCAGAAAGGATTTTTTTACACTATTCTTTAAAACCTGTAGTTAATAGAGTAGAAATCGGATTTACTCAAATTATGTTACTAGCATGAGGTTAATCTAAAGCATGGCACATTGGAGAGGGGCGGAAGATGGTGGCATGAGTAGAGCAGTGGAAATCCCCTTCCAAAACCACATATATCAATGAAAATATAACAAAGACAACCCCTCCTAGAATAAAGACAACAGGACACAGGACAATATCCTGTCCACATCCGCACCAGACAGAACCAAGCACTTCACGAAGGTGGTAAGAAACAAGCCACGGCCCAGTGGGAGCCGAGCGCCCATCCCCCCAACTCCCGGTGGGAGAAGAATAGGCAGAGCGGGAGGGAGACGGAGCACAGGACTGCCAAACACCCAGTCCCAGCCATCCGGGCCAGAGTGCAGGGCCCTGGATACTAGGAAAACAGGGCAGCAAGAATAGTGAGCGGGCACCGGAGGCCAGGCCCCGGAGGACATAAGAAAAGCGAGCGAAATTTTTTTTTTCCTATTTTGTTTTGGCCAGCGCTTTTTGGAAGTCATAAAGCGATAGGGACCCCAATGCTAGGTAAAGAGGGCAGCAAGACCGGTGAGCAGATGTCTGAGGCTGGCACCGGAGAATAAAGAAAAACGAGCAGCCACATTTTTTTTTTTATTAAAATTTTTTTTTGTTTTTGTTGTTTGGTATTTAATCCCATCAGCACATCATTTTTTTTTTTTTCAGTTTCACTTATCTAGGGTACCGGTCCCCACCCCCTCAACTTGTAGTTTGTCTTCGTCCTTGGATCTCAAGTGCGTCTCCTGTAAGGGAGCACGTCGGTGGTCTTGAGTACTCATCCCTTCTTTTAACCATGTGTCTTTAATTGGAGCACTCAGAGCCTGTCTTTTTATTCTGACAATTGAGAACTGTGACCTTATTGCACTTAAAAATTATTTTTGTTATCATGAACCTACAATCACATAAAGAACATTATGATCTCCAAGTACATCAATTCCCCCCCATAAAGCCCTTTACAGTCGCTGTCCATCAGGGTGTAGTAAGATGCTGTAGAATCACTACTTGACTTCTCTGTGTTGTACAGCCCTGCCCATGACCCCCCCACCCCACGCATTATTCATGTTAATCCTAATCCGCCCTTTCTTTCTCCACGCCCTGATCCCACCCTTCCCACACACCCTGGCCAGTCCCTTTCCCTTAGGTAACTGTTAGTCCACTCTCGGGTTCTGTGAGTCTGCTGCTGTTTTTTTCCTTCAGTTTTTCTTTGTTGTTATACTCCACACATGAGTGAAATCATTTGGTACTTGTCTTTCTCCGCCTGGCATATTTCACTGAGCATAATACCATCTGGCTCGATCCACATCATTGCAAATGGTAGGATTTGTTTTCTTCTTATGGCTGCTTACTGCACTTTTTAAACTGGATTTCATTCTTCTTTTTGTTTGTAGTTTTGCTGTGTGCTTTCACCATTGCTCTACTAGTTATGAGCAACAGCTTTGTCTTAATTGATATGTACCTATATCTATCTGTCTGTCTATCAATCTATCATCTATCATCTATCTATCTTTCCTTCTATATATCTATGAATCAATCATCTTTTTGTCTCCCCATTTATCCTTGTGTACAGAAGAGTTAACAACATAGCCTATGTCACTTTCCAACATTATGCTTCCAAAAATCTTGCAGGGTATCTAGGCCATAGGGAGAGCATAGGGTTCACTGAGACACTTGCATGTCGAGTTAGAAGCGTGTGCCTACAAAACCAAGAAATGGTGATGCAGGGACTTGAACCTGTATATCTGTCCTCTGTCCTCTTTTACCTCCTTCTCACTTACTGACTGTATTTAGCAACGTTCATTGTCTAAGTGCTCCCTGAAGACCACATGTATCCTTCCTCTGGGACTGTTGTCGACAGAGAAGTGAAGATGGTGCTTTGCTCACCACCATGTTTGAGGGACATCTGCATGATCACCGGTGATAGGACGAGGGACATATAAAAAGATAAACCAATTTATACACAGGAGCATTTCTGAGCAAAGAGTGAGTTGTGCAGTGACGTGTTTATTTGAGTGTCCGAACTTCCCTCTTTATGTGGTTATTACTCCTTTACATTCGTAAACATCATAAAGCTCATTGATTTCAAAAGCCCAGATGCATATAATTACAGGAATTCAGTTGTTGAGGTGAGAAAAAAAGAGAAGGAGTTTGCTGTCCCACTAAATCTATGGCTGGGCACTGCTGAAACCAAACAAAAAGAGTTCACGGTGGCTAGATAGGGTTATTTTCTACTGACTGTCTCTGGGGACTCAAACAGACTCCATTTGTTACTTAGTTTGTTTCTCAGTTTCACTTGTGTAGGGTACCTGGTCCCGCCATTTTGGCTTGTATTTTGTCTGTGTCCTTGGATCTCAAGTGAGTCTCCAGTAAGGGAGAACATAGGTGGTCTTGAGTATTCCTCCGTTTTTCTAACCCTGTGTCTTTTGATTGGAGCACTCAAAGCCTGTCCATTTATTCTGATAATTGAAAGCTGTGCTCTTACTGCACTTTGAAATTATTTTTTTGTTATCATTAATATACAATCACATGAAGAACATTATGCTTACTAGACTACCCACTTCACCAATTCCTCCCCTAAACCCCGTTACGGTCGCAGTCCATCAGAATGGTTGGGTGCTGTAGACACCTTCACCATGTCCCCCTCACACACCGCGTTACAGTCGCTGTCCATCAGCGTGTAGTAAGATGCTGTAGAATCACTACTTGTCTTCATTGTGTTGTACTGCCCTACCCATGCCCCGCCCACCCGACACATTATACTTGCTTATCCTAATGCTCCCTTTCTTTCTCCCCACCCTTATCCTTCCCTTCCCACTCACCCTGCACAGTCCCTTTCCCTTTGGTAACTGTTAGTCCACTCGGGTTCTGTGAGTCTGCTGTTTTTTTCCTTCAGTTTTTCTTTGTTGTTATACTCCACAAATGAGTGAAATCATTTGGTACTTGCCTTTCTCCGTCTGGCCTATTTCACTGGCCATAATACCCTCTAGCTCCATCCACGTTGCTGCAAATGGTAGGATTTGTTTTCTTCTTACGGTTGCTTACTGCACTTTTTAAACTGGATTTCTGTCTTCTCTTTTGTCTGTAATTTCTCTATGTTCTTTTACCATTGCTCTCCTTGTTATGAGCAATAGCTTTGTGTTAATCGATATGTACCTATGTCTATCTGTCTGTCTATATATGTATCTATCTATGCATCTATATATCTATCAATCCATCAATCATATTTTTGTCTGCCCATCTGTCCTTGTGTACAGAACAGTTAACAACATAGCCTATGTCATTTAACTACATAATGTTTCCAAAAATCTTGCAAGGTAACAAGGCCATAGGGAGAGCACTGGGATCAACCGAGACACTTGCTGGTCGAGTCAACAGTGTGTACCTACAAAACCAGGATATGGTTGTGCAGGGACTTGAACCCATGTTTCTGTCCTCTGTCCTCTTTTATCTCCTTCTCACTTGCTGACTGTATTTAGCTACATTCATTGACTAAGTGGTCAATGAAGACCACAAGTATTATTCCTCTGGGCCTGTTGTCAGCAGAAAGTAAACTTGGTGCTTTGCTCACCGCCATGTTTTGGGGACATCGGCGTGATCACCGCTGATGGGAGGGAGGGAAAATGAAAAAGAACACCAATTTCTACACAGGAGCAGTTGGGAGCAAAGAGTGTGTTGTGGAATGACGTGTTTATTTGAGGGTCCAAAGTTCCCTCTTTATCTGGTTATTACTTCTTTACATTCGTGAACATCATAAAAAGCAATGATTTTAAATGCCCAGACGCATATTATTACAGCAATTCATTTGTTGAGGTGAGAGGAAATGAGAAGGAAGTTGCTGCACCACTAAATCTATGCCTGAGCACTGCTGAAACCAAACAAAAAGAATTCACGGTGGCTAGATAGGGCTATTTTCTACTGACTCTCTCTGGGGTCCAAAACAGAATCCATTTCTTTCTTTGTTTCTCAGTTTCACTTGTGTAGGGTACCTGTCCCCGCCCCTTCAGCTTGTAGTTTGTCTGTGTCCTTGGATCTCAGGTGAGTCCCCTGTAAGGAAGCACGTAGGTGTCTTGAGTTTCCATCCCTTCTTGTAACCCTGTGTCTTTTTTCTGGAGCACTCAAAGCCTGTTATTTTATTCTGATGAATCAGAGCTTCGCCCTTATTGCACTTAAAAAATTTTTTTTTGTTATCATTAATCTACAATCACGTGAAGAACATTATGTTTACTACGCTCCCCTATTCACCAAGTCCCCCAAAAAAACCTCTTACAGTTGCTTTTAATCAGCAGAGTTGGATGCTGTTGACACATTCATCATGCACCCCCACACACACCACATTACAGTCGCTGTCCATCAGCGTGTAGTAAGATGCTTTAGAATCTCTACTTGTCTTCTCTGTTTTGTACAGCCCTCCCCATGCCCCCCGACCCCACGCATTATACATGCTAATCCAATTGTCCCCTTTCTTTCTCCCCGCCGTTATCCCTCCCTTCCCACCCACCTGCCCAGTCCCTTTCCCTTTGGTAACTGTTAGTCCACTTTCGGGTTCTGTGAGTCTGCTGCTGTTTATTTCCCTCAGTGTTTCTTTGTTGTTATACTCCACACATGAGTGAAATCATTTGGTACTTGACTTTGTCCGCCTGGCCTATTTCACTGAGCATACTACCGTCTAGCTAAATCCACATCATTGCAAATGGTAGGATTTGTTTCCTTCTTATGTCTGCTTAGTTCACTTTTTAAACTGGATTTCTTTCTTCCTTTTTGTTTGTAGTTTTGCTATGTGCTTTCACCATTGATCTCCTTTTTATGAGCAATAGCTTTATGTTAATCAATATCTATCTGTATCTATCTATCTGTATGTCTGTCTATCTATTTATCCATCTATCTATCTACTTATCTATCTATCTTCCTATGATTTATCTATGATGTCTATCATCCATCAATCTATGTACCTATCTATCTATCATCTGTCATCTATCTATCTATCTATGAATCAATCATCTTTTTGTCTGCCCATCTATTCTTAGGTACAGAACAGTTAACAACATTGCCTATGTCACTTCCCTACATTATGCTTCTAAAAATCTTCCAACTTATCTAGGCCGTAAGGAGAGCACTGGGTTCACTGGACATTTCCAGGTCGAGACAGCCGCGTGTGCTTATAAAACCAGTAAATCGAGGTGCAGGGACTTGAACCCGTATATCTGTTCTCTGTCCTCTTATACCTCCTACTCGCTTTGTGACTGTATTTAGCCACATTCGCTGACTAAGTGCTCCATGAAGACCACAAGTATCCTTCCTCTGGGCCTGTTGTAGACAGAAAAGTATACATGGTGCTCTGCTCACCCCCATGTTTGAGGGACATCGGCGTGATCAACGCCGATAGGACGGAGGGACAAATAAATGGAACACCGATTTCTAGACAGGAGCAGTTGGGAGCTAAGAGTGTATTCTGGAGTGACGTGTTTATTTGAGTGTCCAAACATCCCTCTTTACGTTGTTATTACTTCTTCACATTCGTGAACATCATAAAACCCACTGATTTCAAAGGTCCAGATGCTTATTATTACAGCAACTCAGTTTTTGAGGTGAGAGAAAATGAGAAGTGTGTTGCTGCACCACTAAATCTATGGCTTTGAACTGCCGAAACCAAACAAAAAGAATTCACTGTGGCCAGAGAGGGCTATTTTCTGCTGACTGTCTCTGGGGACTCAAACAGAATCCATTTGTTTGATTGTTTGTTTTTCTGTTTCACTCGTGTAGGGTACTTGTCCGCACACCTTCGGCTTGTAGTTTGCCTGTGTCCTTGGATCTTAAGTGAGTCTCCTGTAAGGAAGCACGTAGGTTTCTTGAGTTTTCATCCATTATTTTAAACCTGTGTCTTTTGTTTGCAGCACTCAGAGCCTGACCTTTTTTTCTGATGGTTCAGAGCTGTGCCCTTATTGCACTTAAAAAATTTTTTTGTTATCATTAATCTACAATCACGTGAAGAACATTATGTTTACTATGCTCACTTTCACCAAGTCCACCCCAAAAAACCTCTCACAGTCGCTGTCCATCAGCATAGTTGGATGCTATAGACCCCTTCACCATGTCTCCCTTCACAGACACTGTTACAGTCGCTGTCAATTACCGAGTAGTAAGATGTTATATAATCTCTGCTAGTCTACTCTGTGTTGTACAGCACTCCCCATGCACCCCCATCCCCACGCAGTATACATGGTAATCCTAATGCCCCCATTCTTTCTCCCCGCACTTATCCCTCCCTTCAGAACCACCCTGTCCAGTCCTTTTCCCTTTGGAAACTTTTATTCAACTCTCGGGTTCTGTGAGTCTGCTGCTGTATTTTTTCCATCAGTTTTTCTTTGTTGTTATACTACACACATGAGAGAAATCATTTGATACTTGTCTTTCTTCGAATGACCTATTTCTCTGAACATACTACCGTCTAACTCCATCCACGTCATTGCAAATAGTAGAATTTGTTTTCTTCTTATGGCTGCTTACTGCACTTTGTAAACTGGATTTCATTCTTCCTTTTTGTTTGTAGTTTAGCTATGTGCTTTCACCATTCATCTCCTGGTTATGAGCAACAGCTTTGCGTCAATCGATATGTATCTGTATCTATCTATCGCTCTGGCTGTCTGCATATCTATCTATCTTTCTATTATCCTTCTATGTATCTCTCTATCCTTCTCTCTATTTATCTATCCATCTATCTAGCTTCCTATCATCTATCTATCATGTGTATCACCTATCTATCATCTGTCATCTATCTATCTGTCTATCTATTATTCAATCATCTTACTGTCTGCCCATCTATCCTTATGTACAGAACAGTTAACAACATCACCTATGTCACTTCTCTACATTATGCTTCCAAAAATATTGCAAGGTCACTAGGATGTAGGGAGAGCACTGGGCTCATTGATACAATTGCAGATCGAGTAAGCCGTGTGTGCTTTCATAAAAAGTCAATGGTGGTGCAGGGACTTCAACCCGTATCTCTGTTCTCTGTCCTCTTAAACCTCCTTCTCTCTTACTAACTATATTTAGCCACATTCAATGACTAAGTCCTCACTGAAGACCACAAGTATACTTCCTCTGGGCCTGTTGTAGACAGAAAAGTAAACTTGGTGCTTTACTCACCACCATGTTTGAGGGACATTGGCGTGTTCACCACTGATAGGAGGAGGGACAAATAAAAAGGAACACCTATTTCTAGACAGGAGCATTTGGGAGCAAAGTGTGTGTTGTGGAGAGACGTGTTTGGTTGAGTGTCCAAACTTCCCTCTTTATGTGGTTATTACTTCTTTAAAATCGTGAACATCATAAAACCCAGTGATTTCAAGAGCCAGAAGCATATTATTACAGCAATTCATTTGTTGATGTAAGAAAAAATGAGAAGGACATTGCAGAACCACTAAATCTATACCTGGGCACTGCTGAAACCAAACAAAAAGAATTCACAGTGGCTAGGTAGGACTATTTTCTAGTGACTGTCTCTGGGGTCTCAAACAGAATCCATTTGTTTCTTTGTTTCCCAGATTCACTTGTATAGGGTACTTGTCCCCGCCCCTTCAGCTCTTAGTTTGTCTGTGTCCTTTGATCTCAAGTGAGTCACCAGTAGGGGAGAACATAGGTGATCTTGAGCTGTCATCAGTACTTCTAACCCTGTGTCTTTTGATGGGTGCAGTCAAAGCATGTACTTTTATTCTGATATTTGAGAGCTATGCTCTTACTGCACTTTGAAATTTTTTTTTGTTCTCATTAATATACAATCACATGCAGAACATTATGTTTACTAGTCAAACCCTTCAACAAGTCCTCGCCAAATTCCAGTTACAGTCGCTGTCCGTCAGCGTGTAGTAAGATGCTGTAGAATCACTACATGTCTTCTCTGTGTTGGATAGCCCTCCACATGACGCTAAACCATACACATTATTCATGCTAATCCTAATGCCCCCATTCTTTTTCCCTCCATTATCGCTCCCTTCCCAGAAACCCTAACCAGTCCCTTTCTCTTTGGTAACTGTTAGTCCACTCTCGGGTTCTGTGAGACTGCTGCTCTCTTTTCCTTCAGTTTTTCTTTCTTATCGTACTCCACACATGAGTGAAATCATTTGGTATATGTATTTCTCCGACTGGCCTATTTGACTGAGCACAATACCCTCTAGCTCCATCCACGTTTTTGCCAATGAGAGGATTTGTTTTCTTCTTCTGGCTGCTTACTGCACTTTTTAAACTGGATTGTATTCTTCTTTTTTGTTTGTAGTTTCGCTATGTGCTTCAACCATTGCTCTCATTGTTATGAGCAATAGCTTTGTGTTAATCCATATGTACCTATATCTATCTATCTGTCTGTCTATCCGTCAATCTATTAATCAATTAATCAATCATCTTTTTGTCTGAACATCTGTCCTGGTGTACAGAACAGTTAACCACATAGCCTATGTCACTTTCGTACATTATGCTTCCAAAAATCCTGCAAGGTGTCTAGGCTGTAGGGAGAGCACTGGGTTCACCGAGACACTTGCAGGTCGTGTCGGCTGTGTGTACTACAAAACCAGTAAATTGTTGTGCAGGAACATGAACCCGTGTCTCTATCTTCTGTCCTCTTTCATCTCCTTCTCACTTGCTGTCTTATTTAGCCGCATTCATTGACTAAGTTCTAGCTGAAGACCACAAGTATCCTTACTCTGGGCCTGTTGTCGACAGAAAAGTAAACTTGTTGCTTTGCTCACCACCATGTTTGAAGGACATCGGCATGAACACTGCTGATAGGACGGAGGGTCATATAAAAAGGAACACCAATTTCAAGACAGGAGCAGTTGGGAGCTAAGAGTGTATTGTGGAGTGACATGTTTATTTGAGTGTGCAAACATCCCTTTTTAGGTGGTTATTACTTCACATTCGTGAAGATCATAAAACCCACCGATTTCAAAGGCCCGATTCTTATTATTACAGAAACTTAGTTGAGATGAGAGAAAATGAGAAAGACTTTGCTGCACCACTAAATCTATGGCTGGTCCCTGCTGAAAACAAACAAAAAGAATTCACGGTGGCCAGATAGGGCTATTTACTACTGACTGTCTCTGGGGGCACAAACAGAATCCATTTGTTTGATTTTTTTTTTTCAGTTTCACTCGTGTAGGGTACTTGTCCCCGCACCTTCAGCTTGTAGTTTGTCTGTGTCCTTGGATCTCAAATGAGTCTCCTGTAAGGAAGCACGTAGGTTTCTTGAGTTTTCATCCGTTCTTTTTACTCTGTGTCTTTTGTTTGTAGCACTCAGAGCCTGACCTTTTATTCTGATGATTCAGAGCTCTGCCCTCATTGCACTTAATAATTTTTTTATCATTAATCAACAATCACGTGAAGAACATTATGTTTACTATGCTCCCCCTTCACCAAGTCCACCCCCAAAACCTCTCACAGTCGCTGTCCATTAGCATATTTGATTGCTATAGTCCCATTCACCATGTACCCCTTCTCAGACACCATTACAGTCGCTGTCAATCATTGAGTAGTAAGATGCTATATAATCTCTACTAGTCTTCTCTGTGTTGTACAGCACTCCCCATGCACCCCCCCGACCCCACGCAATATACATGCTAATCCTAATGCCCCCATTCTTTATCCCCGCACTTATCCATCCCTTCAGAACCACCCTGCCCAGTCCTTTTCCCTTTGGCAACTTTTAGTCAACTCTCGGGTTCTGTGAGTCTGCTGCTGTTTTTTTCCTTCAGTTCTTCGTTGTTGTTATACTCCACACATGAGTGAGATCATTTGATAATTGTCTTACTCCACCTGACCTATTTCTCTGAACATAATACCGTCTAGCTCCATCCACGTCATTGCAAATGGTAGGTTTGTTTTCTTCTTATGGCTGTTTACTGCACTTTGTAAACTGGATTTCATTCTTCCTTTTTGTTTGTAGTTTAGCTATGTGCTTTCACCATTCATCTGCTGGTTATGACCAACAGCTTTTTGTCAATCGATATGTATCTGTATCTATCTATCGCTCTGTCTGTCTCTACATCTATCTATCTTTCTATATATCCTTCTGTCTATCTCTCTATCCATCTCTCTGTTTATCTATCCATCTATCTAGCTTCCTATCATCTATCTATCAAGTGTATCATCTGTCTATCATCTGTCATCTATCTATCTATCTGTCTATCTATGAATCAATCAGCTTTCTGTCTGCCCATCTATACATATGTACAGAACAGTTAACGACATCACCTATGTCACTTCCCTACATTATGCTTCCAAAAACATTCCAAGGTCACTAGGCCGTAGGGAGAGCCCTGGGCTCACTGAGACAGTTGCAGATCTAGTCAGACACGTGTGCTTACAAAACCAGTAAATGGTGGTGCAGGGACTTGAACCCGTATCTCTGTCCTCTGTCCTCTTAAAACTCCTTCTCGCTTGATAACTTTATTTAGCCACATTTATTGTCTAAGTGTTCACTGAAGACCACAAGTACACTTCCTCTGGGCCTGTTGTAGACAGAAAAGTATACTTGGTGCTTTACTCACCACCATGTTTGAGGGACATTGGCGTGTTCACCACTGATAGGAGGAGGGACAAATAAAAAGGAACACTGATTTCTAGAGGGAACTGTTTGGAGCAAAGTGTGTGTTGTCGAGTAACGTGTTCTATTTGGCATGCAAACTTCCGTCGGTATCTGGTTATTGCTTCTTTACATTTGTAATCATCATAAAGTCCACTGATTTCAAAATCCCAGACGCACATTATTACAGCAATTCAGTTGTTGAGGTGAGAGAACATGAGAAGTTCCTCCCTGTCCCACTGAATCAATGACTGGGCACTGCCAAAACCAAACACAAAGCATCCACGGTTGCGGGAATGGCTATTTTCTACTGACTGTCTCTCTGGGCTCTCAAACAGAGTCACTTTTTTTTTTGGTGTCAGTAATGTACAATTATTTTAACAACATTTTGGTTACTAGACTACCCCTTCTCACCCCTCCCTACCATTATCAAGTCCACTATCCGCACCCCATTACAGTCGCTGTCCATCAGTATAGTTAGATGCTATAGAATCACTACCTGTCTTCTGTGTGCTATGCTTCAATCCCCGTGGCCCACCACCCCCTACATTACATTTGTGGTTCGTAATGCCCCTTTACACCCTTTTCCCTCCCTTCCCACCCATCCTACCAGGTCCCTTTCCCTTTGGTAACTGTTAGTCCATTCTTGGGTTCTGTGAGTCTGCTGATGTTTTGTTCCTTCCCGTTTTTGCTTTGTTCTCATACCTCACAGAGGAGTGAAAGTTTGGGTACTTGTCTTTCTCCACCTGGCTTATTTCACTGAACATAACAACCTCTAGCTCCGTCCGTGTTCTTGCAAATGGTAGTAGGATTACTTTTCTTCTTATGGCTGAATAATATTCCATGGTGTATATGTACAACCGCTTCTTTATTGTCGGGAGCCGTAAGCCATAGAAACAATGGTCTCTCCCTTTTCGACTGGGCCTCTATTTTCTCAAGCCTGTTCCGTTTAAGAAGCATCAATTGACGCAGCTTGCGATTAGATCGCTGGGATAGAGATTATGCAGCTGCCGTGATAACATCTCCTCCTTAGTTAAATCTTCTGTCTTTTCTCAGTATTCCCCCACCCATGATCTTTTCCAGAGAACATTCCTCAGTTAGGTATCCTAGCAACCTAGATAAACCTTGCCACTTCAGCTGGGGCTGTTTCCCCTTCCTAGCTCCTTTATAATATTGCTTGTAAAAATAAACATTGAGACCTTGATCAGACTTTCGACTGTGTCTCCTTCTTTGTGTCTGGTTTGTCTCTCATCCAGGTTAACTTCCCCTCGAGCCCTTGTTGAACTCGCCACCAGCCGGGGCATGTGTTGCCCAACGTGGGGCTCGAGGTACAAAGCCTGATCTGAACATCGCTAATATGGACGGGCATCCTTCTTTCTTTGGATCACCACCCCACCGGTGATACAAGATTCGCATGAAGATCACCACAGGAGTACCCGCCTGTGACACAGATCGATGAAGGTAAGGAATGCGACGCAGTCATGGGGCAAACACTAAATAAGCATGAGTTATTTCTTAAGGGACTTAAGGCTTCTCTCAAGACATGAGGAATACGGGTTAAGAAAAAAGATTTGGTTAAATACTTTATCTTGCCAGAGGATGTCGGCCCATGGTTCCCCCAGGAATAAACTATAGATGAAAAACAGTGGCGCCGAGTTGGTAACTGCCTCAATGATTGTTATCATTCCTTTGGCCCTGAGAAGGTCCCAGTACAGGTATTTTCTATTGGAATCTCATAAACGATATGTTGCAGGTACGCCACTGTCACCCAGATGTTTCAAAGATTTTTGACAATAGTGAAAATTATTTGAAGGGAAAGTTTAAAACCAGTCAAACTTTTCTCCAAAAAAGGAAGTCTCCGAGGAACTTCATCCATCCTCCCCAGCCTCTAATTGTCCCTCTTTCTCCTTTCCCATGCCCGAGGTTAAGGGTGAAACACCGTCTAATGGCCCCGCCAAAAATCTATTTACCCAGTCCTGCCGGTCTCAGGTCCAACAGCCCTGATGATGATCCAATCTACCCTGAAGAGGGGGCCAAAATAAAAGACGCTGCCAGTAAGCACCATAATCTTGATTGGCCCCCTCAAGCACCTTTAGGTGCAGGTCCACCACCCGATAACATACAACGCCCTATAACATACCACTGCCCTAAGACATACCACCCCCTTTAACAAGCCACTGTTAAACTCTCTCGGGAGGCGCAGTCCCTTAAGGCACTGCTTCAGAACAAAAGGGAGAGATCCCAATTGTTTAGGCAATTACGTGAACTTGACTTAGAAATGAGCTCCCCCCGACCACCCTGTTCAGAAAATATAAGTAAGTTCCCCCTCTGCTCTCCCCGTTCAGAAAGTTAAAACCAAAAATAAAACCCTTCATGTCTTCCCGGTGACCCGATCCCAAACTAGACCAACCGATGGAGAACCGACTGAGGGAGAGTCAAATGAGGATGAACCACGAGAATCAGAAGAGGCAGATACCGATGCAGAGGAGCCTATATCCCAGCTTGAGTCAGAAAACACTTTGGGAAAGGACGAGAATGCAACTTCAACCATTAGGACTCATCGGAACCGCCACCTTAAATTTAAAAGTATAAAAGACTTAAAGAATGCTGTTTCCTCATATGGCCCTGTTGCCCCCTTTACTATTTCATTGTTAGAGTCTCTAAGCGAAGACTGGCTTACAGCTAATGATTGGGGCATGTTTACTAAAGCCACCTTAACAAGAGGTGACTTTCTCTTATGGAAAGCTGATTACACTGAAAGATGCCAGGATACTGCATACCGCAATATGGCTGCCGGCAGTCCTTCCAAATCCTGGATGTTAGACAATCTTCTGGGCAATCGCCCCTATGACATAAATGAAAAACAGGCTGTTTTCTCCAGGCTTACTCACACAAATCCAACATGCAGCCCTTAAGGCCTTGAAGAGCCTCCCTTCTAAAGGGTCAGTTATCACCTCTCTTGACAATGTTAGACAGGGGCCGCAGGAACCTTACAGTGAATTCATAGGCCGCCTTACAGAGGCCGCCTAACGCCTCATGGGAAGGGAGGAAACAGATAATGAATTCATTAAACATCTTGCTTTTGAAAATGCTAATTCAGCTTGTCAAGCAGCTATGCGTCCCCATCACAGCGGCAAAAAGTTCTCTGATTTTATAAAACTTTGTGTCGATGACCCAACATCTCGCAATATCGGAATAGCCATAGGAAGAGCTCTTAAAGAGTTTACTCAGGGAGCCAGGCCCAAGAACTACTTTAATTGCAAGCAAACAGGTCATTTTTGAAGAGAGTGCACAGCCCCTAGGACCAAACAATCGCTCCCATCATTCCTGTGACCGCGATGCAAATGGGGTAAGCATTGGGCCTCCGAATGCCGCTCCAAGGCTGATATACAGGGTAATCCTCTGCCTCCAAAGCAGGGAAAATTGATAAAGGGCCCACCCCAGTTCCCCAAAACCTACCCATGATAGAACCCTGGTGTCATCAGGTTCATTCCCCAGTCAGTCCAAAATCCAGCATCACTCTCCTCTCTGGAGCAACCGCCGGTAGCGCAAGACTGGACCTCTGTTCCACCTCCCAGTCAATATTGACCCCATAAATGGGAAATCAAATTCTTTCAATGGGGATTTTTGGCTCTTTGCCGCAAGGCACCTTTGTTCTTATAATGGGTCGTGCCAGCTCCACTATTCAGGGCCTCACTATTTCTCCAGGAGTCATTGACAACGATTATACTGGAGAAATTAAATTTATGGCTACAGCCTTTCAGGGACCAATTACCATTTCCCCTGGGAAACGGATTGCTCAATTAATATTACTCCCCCTCGATGATAAAATTCCTAGCTATAAGCAAAAGAGAGGCCCCCATGGGTTTGGATCATCAGATGTTTATTGGGCACAATAGATCACTCAAAAAAGAAAACTTCTTAACTAAAAATTAAAAGGAAAAACCTTTGGAGGCCTTATAGATACTGGCATGGATGCCACAACTATTTCCAGTAAGGATTGGCTTTCATCTTGACCTCTCACCGCTTCCATGACTCACCTTAGAGGTATTGGACAGACCTCCAACCCCCTACAAAGCTAAAAAGTTATTCAATGGGAAGATGAAGAAGGCAATCACAGTACTGTCCAGCCCTACGTGCTTTCAGGCCTACCTATCAACCTCTGGGGCAGAGATATTCTCTCTCAAGTGAAGCTCATTATGTGCAGCCGTAATGAGCTAGTCACTCACCAGATGCTCAATTAAGGCTTTCGCCCTGTGCAAGGGTTGGGCAAACACTCTCAGGGCTCAAAAGAGCCGGTCCCGGTCACCATAAAAACTGATCATGCTGGAATTGGCTATGAAAATTTACCATAACGGCCGTTGACATGCCTGTACCCCATGCAGATAAAATATCCTGGAAAACAAATTACCCTGTATGGGTTGATCAATGGCCCTTAAATTCTGAAAAACTGGCTGCAGCCACAATGTCAGTACAGGAACAACTTGCTGCAGGCCATATCGAGCCTACCACCTTCCCCTGGAATACTCCTATTTTTGTGATAAAGGAAAAATAAGGATAACGGAGGTTACTTCAAGATCTTAGAAAAATTAATAAAGCTATGATACCTATGGGGGCCCTTCAACCAGGCCTCCCACTCCTGTGGCGATTCCTGTGGGATACTGTGAAATCATAATTGACCTAAAAGATTGCTTTTTTACAATCCCCCTACATCCTAAAGACTGCAAGCATTTTGCATTTAGTTTACTGGTGATTAATTTTAAAGGCCGTATGCCAAGATTCCAATGGAAAGTTCTGCCCCAAGGAATGGCAAACAGCCCTACGCTGTGCCAAAAATTTGTAGCTCAAATTATAGACCCATTTAGACAAAGATGGCCTTCTACATATTTAATTCATTACATGGACAACATCCTCATGGCTGGTCCTAACCCCACTGAACTCCTTGCTTATTCCCAAGAGCTTTCTAGGGCCCTTACCAGAGCTGTCTTTAGATAGCCCCTGATAAAATTCAATTAAAACCCCCTTACTTGCTTTTAGGCTTTGAACTCTTTCATAATAAGATTCTTTCACAAAAGGTTCAACTTAGAACCGTTAGCTTAAAAACTTTAAATGATTTTCAAAAATTTCTAGGAGATATTAATTGGCTCAGGCCTTATCTCATGCTAACTACTGGAGAGCTTAAACCCTTGTTTAATATTCTTAAAGGGACCCAGATCCTACTTCGAGTTGCTCATTAACAGCCCCTGCCCTAGAAGCCCTAAAGGCAGTGGAAGCTGCAATTCTAAACCAAAGGGTCACCTTTATCTCTTATGAGAAGCCTCTTCTCCTAGTCATTTGTGCTACTGATTTTACACCCACCGGAGTGTTCTGGCAAGAGGGTCATCTTTTTTGGTTCCATTTACCTGCCTTCCCAGCCAAAGTCCTTATCCCCTATACCTCCTGGGTGGCTGAACTGATAAAAATCGGATGCGAACAGAGCAGGAAAATATTCGGTAAAGACGCCGACAAAATTATCCTACCCTATTCCCCTACCTAAATCCAGTGGTTGATAGAGAATGACGATGAATGGGCAACATCCTGCAATTCTTTTCAGGGAGCCCTTGACAATCATTTCCCTGCTAATAAGCTTCTCCATTTTCTAAGGACGCAACCATTTGTTTTCCCTACATTGACCTCCTCCCAACCCCATCCTAATGACCCCAAGCTCTCACCGATGGCTCCTCCAACGGAGTGACAGCCTTCACCGTAGATAATCAAATCACTTCCCTACAATCCCCATTCCACTCCACTCAATTGGTTGAACTCTTCGCTATTTTACAAGTTTTTCAACAACACCCAAATACTCCATTTAACCTATACACAGACAGTGCTTATATTGCACAATCCATTCCCCTTTTAGAGACCGTGCCCTATATAAAACCCACTACAAATGACACCCCTCTGTCTTTTTCCATCCAGCAGTGCATACATTCCAGGCAACATTCCTTTTATATAAGCCATATTCTTGCCCTTTGTGGTCTTCCTGGACCTCTAGCCACAGGCAATGCTGTGACCGATAAAGCTACCCAACTTTGTCTTCTTGTTGAGCTTGATCCTGCAGCTCAAGCCAAAGAAGCTCACTCTTTACACCAACATAATGCTCAAACATTACGTCTTCTTTTTAAAATTACTAGAGAACAAGCCCGTCAGATTGTTAAACAATGTGCAAATTGTGTCACTCTCCTGCCTGTTCCTCACTTGGGTGTGAACCCTAGGGGCCTAGTTCCCAATGAGATCTGGCAAATGGATGTAACACACGTCCCCTCATTCAGAAATCTTAAATATCTTCATGTTACTGTAGATACATTTAGTGGATTTATTTTTGCCAACCTCCACGTTGGAGAAGCTTCAAAAAATCTTATTGCTCATGTACTCAATTGTCTTAGTGTCATGGGAAAACCCGAGATTATCAACACTGCTAATGGTCCTGGATATACTGGAAAAAATTTCCAAGAATTTTGTGCCAATTACAAATTAAGCCTGTTACAGGCATACCATACAATCCCCAAGGTCAAGGGATTGTCAAACAAGCCCATTTAACTATTAAACGTACCTTCCACAAATTAAAAATGGGAGATTTATATCCCATGAAAGGCTCTCCAAGAAATATTCTTCATCATGCCTTGTTTATTCTTAATTTTCTAACTTTGGATGCTCATGGCAAACCTGCAGCTGGTCGCCTTTGGCACCCACAACATGATAAATCTATGCCACTGTCATGTGGAGAGACAACCTCACATCCCATTGGAATGGCCCCGAGCCCATACTCATATGGGGCCGGGGATCTGCCTGTGTTTTCGACACCAAAGAAGGAGCTGCTCGCTGGCTGCCAGAGCATTTGATTAAACCAATAGATCTACCAGAAGATTTTTAAAATTCTTATCCAACTGTTCAGGTTGGTAACATCCCCTGAGACATCCTTTTTCTTCTTCTCTCCATAGATTCTAGCCGTCGGTTTAGTCCTTGCCTTTATCTTAGGCATACGACTCGCCGCCTCCACCCCTTACCAGTGGACCCTTGTACAGCAGACTATTCTTGTTACCACTAACTGGATCCTTGTTGGTGTATTTGCAATTCTTAACAGCACCTTATAAAAAGATGAAGCCCATCAACTCTCTCATTTTCACCTTCTTCGCGGAACCTTACAAGTTCTTCAAGACCAAATAGATTCCCTTGCAGAAGTAGTCTTACAGAACAGATGTGGCCTAGACCTTCTCACCGCGGAACAAGGCGGAATCTGCTTAGCCTTAGAAAAGAAATGCTGCTTCTATGCAAGCAAGTCTGGAGTAGTTCGTGACAAAATAAAAAGACTCCAAGAAGATCTCGTGCAAAGAAAGAAAAAACTGTTTGAAAATACCCTATGGTCTTGGATGAGCAGGTTTCTTCCTTATCTTCTCCCTATACTAGGACCCTTCCTTAGTCTCATGCTTGTGCTCTACCTTGGCCCTTGGGCCTTCCAGAGAATTACCACCTTCATTAAAGAACAGATCAATATGGCCCTCGGCAGACAGATACAATTCCACTGTCACCATTTTGTCCTGGTGGACCAAGGCTATGATGTGCCCTTTGACTCCCCTCCTTTAGAAGCTGGATAGGATACAGACCTATGCATATCGGCTCACAATAAAGTTAGTGCGATATGGGCACCAATGTGGTTGCGAAGCTAATCATTGCAAGGGAAGGTCCGTGAACCGCCTCTGAATTCCCTGAGAGAAAAACCTGTCTTGCATGGAGGTTAGTATCTAAAATAAATACGCCCTTTCTCCCCTCCACAAAAGATACCAAGGGCCAACGTTGACCCCCATAAATGGGGAGTCTCGGAGGAGCCAAGTCACTAATCCCCAAATTGGTTAATGCCCACCGCTAAATATCAGGCCTACCCCTCTTTTCTATAAAAGAAGGGAGGAGATATCGGGAGCCGTAGGACATAGAAACAATGGTCTCGCCCTTTTCGCCTAGGCCTCTAATTTCTGCCCCGTTTAGGAAAGATCAGTTGACCAACTTGAGAATAGACGCTGGGATAGAGATTAAGCAGCTGCTGTGATAACATCTCTTCCTTAGTAAAACATTCTGTCTTTCTCAGTAATCCCCCACCCATGATCTTTTCCAGAGAACATTCTTCATTTAGGTATCCTAACAACCTAGATAATCCTTGCCATTTCAGCTGGGGCTGTTTCCCCCTCCTATCTCCTATATAATCTACCTTGTAACAATAAACTTTGAGACATTGACAACACTTTCGACTTGGTCTCCTTCTTTGTGTCTGGTTTGTTTCTCATCCAGTTTAATTTCCCCTCGATCCCTTGTTGAACTCCCCACTGGCCGGGGCATTTATCCATTCATCTCCTGATGGATACTTAGGTTTCTTCCATTTCTTGGGTATTGTAAAGAGTGCTGGATCAACATAGGGGTGCATCTGTCTCTTTCATACTGGGCTCCTGCACTCTTAGGGTAAATTCCAGGAGAGGAATTCCTGGGTCAGATGGTATTTCTGTTCTTTGTTTTTTTCGGGATCATCCATACTTCTTTCCACAATGGTTGAGCTGACTGACATTCCCAACAGCAGTGTAGGAGGGTTCCCCTTTCTCCACACCCTTGCCGACATCTGTTGTTGTCTGTCTTTCGGGTGGTGGCCATCCTAACTGGTGTGAGGTGATACCCCATTGTGGTTTTAATGGGCATTTCTCTGATGGTTAGCAATGTGTAGCGTCTTTTCATGTGCCTGTCAGCCACCTGAAATTACTTCTGCGGAGAAGTGTCTGTCCAGATCCTCTGCCCATTTTGTAATTGGATTTATTTGCATTTTTTGTGTTGAGGTTCATGAGCTCTTGATACATGTTTTGGATGGCAATGCCTTATCAAATATGTCATCAGTGAATATATTCTCCCATACAGAAGGATGCCTTTGGTTCTACTGATGGTGGTCAAACAGAATCTTACTAAACCGCCTACCACTTCATTCCCAATCTGACTAAATTTTTTTTTAAGAACACCAACCAGCCGAGAAAACTGGAATGAAGAGGAGAAGCTGTGATGCAGGAACATCTAGTATAAAACTGAGAGGTGAGGTGATGTGGAGACTGGTAGGTTGTATCTTTCCATGTGCTGCTTTCACATGTCATAGGTAGAAAAGATTGCCAAGGATATGAAGCCCGGGGTGTTGATGTCACCTGGTATCAATGGAGCCACGTAGCCTCTAGCCATTGATGGGAAAGCTAGCATGCAGCACTGTTGTCTTTCCTGCGGAGTTAGACGTGCAGCGTCCCCCAATTGCAGTTCAGTCAGAGCCCGTGTGGGACTGTCCTGGCACTGGCCGGGGTGGACCCGACAGCTGTGCCATTCCTGCTGGGCAGTCGCAGCACCCCTCTCGGAACAGGGCCTCAGCAGCGCTTCCTGGAGAGAGAGAGTAGAGAGAGAATTGCGTTCGAGAGAAATTGACTGTTTTGTTTTCTGTAGCTCCATGAGCATGCTTCTGATGTTTATTTTGAGATCCCTTTCTCACGAAGATTGATTTGAGGTCAGTTACCAGGTTCCCTTGAAGGTCCATATTTGTAGGTGGTGCACTCTAGCTACCAGATGCTTTACCCTCTGGAGATGCACAGCCCTTGGTTGGATGGCAGGGGTCCAAGGGGAGCGGTGCCGGTGCCCATTCTCACCGGGAGTAAAGAGGTCTTTTCTGCTTCCCGGCAACAGTACCCATCTCCACTGCCAGGGCCAGAGTGCAGAGCATGCAGGGAGAAGCTGCCGTAGGTCGGGGCGGCCGTTTTGCAGGCCGGTGACGGCGGGGAGGCAGGCCATGTACCACTCACAGCACGGTAAGGGGCCTCGGAGCTGCGAGGCCAGCCAGGGGGATGGAGTGACCGGAGCTCCTGAAAGCTAACCCGCCTGCCGGGCAGAGTGCACCCGCGCAGTTTGGCGCACCTGTACTTTCTCCTGAATGGCAAGCCGTGTGGAAGCCTTGCCCCTTTAGCAGTTCTCTCGCTGTTAGGAAGTCTCTCAGACAGTCCGCCTTTCTTTTGTCAAACAGCGGCCGGATGTGGATCCCTCTGTTGTCCCAGAAGTGGCTGGAACCACAAGTCTCTCGAAGTCTTCTGCCTCCCTTTGCTTTCCAACCCCACCGATCCTCCAGTATGCACCACATGTACGGTAGGTTCGTGCTCAGAGAGCACATCTCCACGGCTGTACGTCACACTTCTCCTTGAGGTGAAAGGCTGCTGCAGCAGCGTTCCTCCCTGCTGCTCTTCCACGATTTGTTATAGTTGTTCTATTTCCATATAGTATGTATTTATGTGGTTTTGATCTTGGGAGAAGGTTTCCGCTCCACTCTCATGTGAGCCTGCGTCATTAATCACATCAGCACATCTTTTTTCTGTTTTTTCTCTTCAGTTTCACTTGTTTATGGTACCTTTCAGCACCCCTCAATTTGTAGTTTGTCTTCGTCCTTGGATATCAAGTGAGTCTCCAGTAAGGGAGCAGGTAGGTGTTCTTGAGTTTTCATCCCTTCTTTTAACCATGTGTCTTTTGATTGGAGCACTCAGAGCCTGTCCTTTTATTCTGATAATTGAGAGCTGTGTCCTTATTACACTTAAAAAATATTTTTTGTCATCATTAATCTACAATCACGCGAAGAACATTATGATCACCAAGTACACCAAGTCCTCCCCATAAAACCCGTTATAGTGGCAATCCATCAGCATTGTTGGATGCTGCAGACCCCTTCACCATGTCCCCCCGCACACACCCCGTTACAGTCGCTGTCCATCAGCATGTAGAAAGATGCTGTAGAATCTCTACTTGTCTTCTCTGTTTTGTACAGCCCTCGCCATGTGCCCCCGACCCCCCGCATTATACATGCTAATCCTTATGTCCCCTTTCGTTCCCCTGCCCTTATCCCTCCCTTCATACCTACCCTGCCCAGTCACATTCCATTGGTAACTGTTAGTCCACTCCCGGGTTCAATGAGTCCGATGCTGTTTTTTTCCTTCAGTTTTTCTTTGTTGTTATACTCCACACATGAGTGAAATCATTCGGAACTTGTTTTTCACTGCCTGGCCTATTTCACTGAGCATAATACCCTCTAGCTCCATTCACGTTGTTGCAAATGATAGGACTTGTTTTCTTCTTATGGCTGCTTACTGCACTTTTTAAACTGGATTTTATTCTTCTTTTTTGTTTGTAGTTTCGCTATGTGCTTTCACCATTGCTCTCCTGGTTATGAGCAATAGCTTTGTGTTAATCGATATTTACCTATATTTTTCTATCTGCCTGTCTATCTATCTATCTATCATTCAATCAATCAGTCATATTTTTATCTGAAAATCTGTCCTTGTATACTGAACACTAAAGAACATAGACTATGTCCCTTCCCTACGTTATGCTTACAAAAATCTTGCAAGGTAACTAGGCCGTAAGGAGAGCACTGGGTTCACCGAGACACTTGCAGGTCGAGTCAGAAGTGTACCTACAAAACCAGGAAATGGTGGTGCAGGGACTTGTACCAGTGTCTCTGTCCTCTCTCCTCTTTTATCTCCTTCTCACTTGCTGACTGTATTTAGCCACATTCATTGACTAAGTGCTCCCTGAAGACCACAAGTATCGTTCCTCTTTGACATTTTTCGACAGAAAAGTAAACTTGGTGCTTACTCACCACCATGTGTGAGGGATATCGGCGTGACAAACCCTGATAGGAGGGAGGGTCAAATAAAAAGTAATACCGATTTCTAGACGGGAGCAGTTGGGAGAGAAGTGTGTGTTGTGGAGTGAAGTGTTATTTGAGTGTCCAAACTTCCCTCTTTACCTGGTTATTACTTCTTTATATTCGTGGACATCATAAAATCCACTGATTTCAAAGGCCCAGACCCATATTATTACAGCAATTCACTTGTTGAGTTGAGAGAAAATGAGAAGGATGTTGCTGCACCACTAAATCTATGGCTGGGCACTGCTGATACCAAACAAAAACATTCACGGTGGCCAGATAGGTCTATTTACTACTGACTGTCTTGGGGGCACAGACAGAATCCATTTGACTGATTGTTTGTTTTTTAGATTGACTTGTGTTGGGTACCACTCCCCACCCCTTCGGCTTGCAGTTTGTCTGTGTCCTTGGATCTCAAGTGAGTCTCCTGTAAGGGAGCACGTAGTTGTTTTTGAGTTTTCATCCCTTCTTTTAAACCTGTGTCTTTTGTTTGGAGCACTCAAAGCCTGTCCTTTTACACTGATGATTCAGAGCTGTGCCCTTATTGCACTTTAAAATGCTTTTTTTGTTATCATTAATCTACAATCACATGCACAACATTATGTTTTCTAGGATCCCCCTTTCACCAAGTTCGCCCCAAAAACCTCTTACAGTCGGTGTCCATCAGTGTAGTTGGATGCTTTAGACTACTTCACCATGACCCCCCACACACACCCCGTTACAGTCGCTGTCCATCAACGTGTAGTAAGATGCTGTAGAATCTCTAAATTTCTTCTCTGTGTTGTAAAGCCCTCCCCATGCCCAGACGACCCCACGCATTATTCATGCTAAAAATAATGTCCCGTTTCTTTCTTTCCACCCTTTTCCCTCCCTTATCACCCACCCGGCCCAGTCCTTTTCCCTTTGGGATCTGGTAGTCCACTCTCTGGTTCTGCGATTGTGCTGCTGTTTTTTTCCATCAGTTTTTTTTTTTTTAATACTCAGCACATGAGGGAAATCATTTGGTACTTGTCTTTCTCCTCCTCTCCTTTTCAATGAGCATACTACCATCCAGCTCCACCCACATCATTGTAAATGGTAGGATTTGTTTTCTTCTTAGGGCTGCTTACTGTACTTTTTAAACGGCATTTCATTCTTCCTTTTTGGTTGTAGTATCGCTTTGTGCTTTCACCATTTATCTCCCGGTTATGAGCAATAGCTTTCTGTTAATTGGTATGTATCTGTATCTATCTATCTATCTATCTATCTATCTATCTATCTATCTATCTATCTATCTATCTATCTATCATCTATCTATCTGTCTGTCTGTCTGTCTGTCTATCTATCTATCTATCTATCTATCTATCTACCTATATTCCTATGTATCTATCATGATTATCATCTATCTATCATGTCTATCATCTATCTATCATCTGTCATCTCTTTATCTGTCTATGAATCAATCATCTTTTTGTGTGCCCTTCTGTCCTTATGTACAAAACAGTTAACAACATCGCCTATGTCACTTTCCTACATTATGCTTCCAAAAATCTTGCAAGGTGAGAAGGCCGTATTGAGAGCATCGGGTTCACTGAGACACTTGCAGGTAGAGTCAGCAACGTGTGCTTACAAAACCAGTAAATGGTGGTGCAGGGACTTGAACCCATATCTCTGTCCTCTGTCCGCTTTTCCCTCCTTCTCGCTTGCTGACTGTATTTAGCCACATTCATTGACTAAGTGCTTCCTGAATACCACAAGTATCCTTCCTCTGGGCCTGTTGTAGACAGTGAAGTATACTTGGTGCTTTGCTTCCCACCATGTTTGATGGACATCGGCGTGATCACCGTTGATTGGAGGATTGTCAAATAAAAAGAAACACCTATGTGTAGACAGGAGCATATGGGATCAAAGAGAGTGTGGTGGAGTTCCATGTTTGTTTGAGTGTCCAAACTTCCCTCTTTTGGGGGTTATTACTTCTTTTAATTCGTGAACATCATAAAAACCACTGATTTCAAAAACCCAGACTCATATTACTACAGCAATTCAGTTGTTGAGTTGAGGAAAAATGAGAAGTAAAATGGTGTACCAGTAATCTATGTCAGGGCACTGCTGATACCAAACAGAAAGAATACACGGTGGCAAGATAGGGCTATTTTCTACTGACTGTCTCTGGGGACTCAAATAGAATCCATTTGTTTGTTTGATTGTTTCTCAGTTTCACTTGTATAGGGTTCCTGTCCCCGCCCCTTCGGATTTTTGTTTGTCTGTGTCCTTGGATCTCAAGTGAGTCTCCAGTAAGGGAGCACATAGGCAGTCTTGAGTTTTCATCAGTTCTTCTAACCCTGTGTCTTTTGATTGGAGCACTCAAAGCCTGTACTTTTATTCTGATATTTGAGAGCAGCGCTCTTTCTGCACTTTGAAATTTATTTGTTCTCATTAATGTACAATCACATGCAGATCATTTTGATTTCCAGTCTACCACCTTCACCAAGACCCCTCCAAATCCCAGTTACAGTCGCTATCCGTCAGCATGTACTAAGATGCTGTAGAATCACTACATGTCTTCTCTGTGTTGTACAGAACTACCCATGACACCCCACATTACACATTATACATGCTAATCCTAATGGCCCCATCTTTTTCCCCTCCCTTATTACACCCTTCAAACAAACCCTACCCAGTCCCTTTCTCTTTATTAACTGATAGTCCACTCTCGGGTTCTGTGAGTCTGCTGCTGTCTTTTCCTTCAGTTTTTCTTTGTTATCATACTCCACACATGAGTGAAATCATTTGGTACATGTACTTCTCCGCCTGGCCAATTTGACTGAGTATAATACGCTCTAGCTCCTTTCACGTTAATGCAAATGATGGGATTTGTTTTCTTCTTATGGCTTCTTAGTGAACTTTTTAAACTGGATTTCATTCTTCTTTTTTGTTTGTAGTTTCACTTTGTGCTTTCACCATTACTCTCCTGGTTATGAGCAGTAGCATTGTGTTAATCGATATGTACCTATATCTATCTCTCTGTCTGTCTATTTATCAATCAATTAAACAATCATCACTTTGTCTGCCCATCTCTCCCTGTGTACAGAACAGTTAACCATATATCCTATATCACTTTCCTACACTATGCTTCCAAAAGTCCTGCAAAGTATCTAGGCTGTAGAGAGAGCACTGGGCTCACCGACACACTTGCAGTTGGAGTCGGCCGTGTGTACCTACAAAACCAGGAGATGGATGTGACGGGACTAGAACCCGTGTCTCTGTCCTCTGTCCTCTTTCATCTCCTTCTAACTTGCTGTCTGTATTTAGCCACATTCATTGACTAAGGGCTCCCTGAAGACCACAAGTATCATTCCTCTGGGCCTGTTGTCGCGAGAAAAGTAAACTTGTTCTTTGCTCACCACCATGTTTGAAGGACATCAGCGTGATCACCGCCGATAGGACAGAGGGTAAAATAAAAAGGAACACCAATTTCTAGACAGGAGCAGTTGGGAGCTAAGAGTATTGTGGAGTGACTTGTTTATTTGAGTGTCCAAACTTCCCTCTTTAGGTCGTTATTGGATCTTCACATTCGTGAACATCATAAAACCCACTGATTTCAAAGGCCCAGATACTTATTATTACAGCAACTCACTTGTTGAGGTGAGAGAAAATGAGAAGTATGCTGCTGCACCGCTAAATCTAAGGCTGGGAACTGCTGAAACCAAACAAAAAGAATTCATGGTGGCCAGATAGGGCTATTTTCTGCTCACTGTCTCTGGGGACTCAAACAGAATCCATTTGTTTGATTGTTTGTTTTTCAGTTTAAATCGTGTAGCGTACTTGTCCACACACCTTCGGCTTTTAGTTTGTCTGTGTCCTTGGATCTCAAGGGTGTCTCCTGTAACTAAGCACTTAGGTGTCTTGAGTTTTCATCCCTTCTTTTAACCCTGTTTCTTTTGTTTGCAGCACTTAGAGCCTGACCTTTTGTTCTGATGATTCAGAGCTGTGCACTTAGTGCACTTAAAGAATTTTTTTTATCATTAATCTACAGTCACGTGAAGAACATTATGTTTACTATGCACACCCCTTAACCAAGTCCCCCGGAGAAACCTCTTCAGTCGCTGTTAATCAGCATAGTTGGATTCTGTAGACCTCTTCACCATGTCCCCCCCACAGACTCCATTACAGTGGCTGTCCATCAGTGAGTAGTAAGATGCTATATGATCTCTACTAGTCTTCTCTGAGTTGTACAGTACTCCCCATGCACCCACGACCCCACGCATTATACATGCTAATCCTAATGCCCCCATTCTTTCTCCCCACACTTCTCCCTCCCTTCAGACCCACCCTGCCCATTCCTTTTCTGTTTGGTAACTTTTAGTCAACTCTCGGGTTCTGTGAGTCTGCTGCTGTTTTTTTCCTTCAGTTCTTTTTGTTGTTATACTCCACACATGAGTGAAATCACTTGGTACTTGTCTTTCTCCGCCTGGTCTATTTCTCTGACCATACTACCGTCTACCTCCATCCACGTCTTTGCAAATGGTAGTATTTGTTTTCATCTTAAGGCTGCTTACGGCACTTTTTTTTTTCCTTTTAAGAAAAATTTTTATTAAGGTATGATTGATATACATTCTTATGAACGTTTCACAAGAAAAACAATGTGGTTACTACATTCACCCATATTATCAATTCCCCACCCATACCCCATTGCAGTCACTCTCCATCAGTGCAGCGAGATGCCACAGATCCACTATGTGCCTTCTCTGTGCTCCACTGTTCTCCCCATGATCCCCCACACCATGTATACTAAATATAATACCCTTCAGTCCACTTCTCCCTCCCTCCCCACCCGCCCTCCCACACCCCTCCCCTTTGGTAACTGCTAGTCCCTTTTTTTTTTTTAAATAATTATTTTTATTGAAGGGTAGTTGACGCACAGTATTACATTACATTAGTTTCAAGTGCACAACACAGTGATAATACATTTATATACATAATTCTAGGTTCCAGCTATCACCCTACCAAGCTGTTAAAATATCTTGACTATATTCCTTATGATATACATTACATCCCGGTTACTTATTTATTTTACCATTGGAAGTCTGTCCTGTTTTTGTGAGGGCATCTCTCATATTTATTGATCAAATGGTTGTTAACGACAATAAAATTCTGTACAGGGGAGTCAATGCTCAATGCACAATCATTAATCCACCCCAAGCCTAATTTTCATCAGTCTCCAATCTTCTGAGGCATAACAAACAAGTTCTTACATGTAGAACAAATTCTTACATAATGAATAAGTTACATAGTGAACAGTACAAGGGCAGTCATCACAGAAACTTTCGGTTTTGCTCATGCATTATGAACTATAAACAGTCAGTGCAAATATGAATACTCATTTGGTTTTTATACTTGATTTATATGTGGATACCACATTTCTCTCTTTATTATTATTATTTTTAATAAAATGCTGAAGTGGTATTTAGATACAAGATAAAGGTAGAAACATAGTTTAGTGTTGTAAGAGTGCAAATGTAGATGATCAGGGGTGTGCCTGTAGACTATATGTTAATCCAAGCTAGACCAGGGCAATAAAACATCCATGTATGCAGAAGATTTCTCTCAGAACAGGGGGGGTGAGGTTCTAAGGCTCACCTCTGTTGATCCCCAATTTCTCACCTGATGGCTCCCCTGCGACTGTGCCTGTCTTAGGTTGTTCCTCCCTTGAGTAATCTTACCCGTCTCTGGCTAACCAGTCATCTTCCGGGGCCATACAGGGAAATGTGAAGTTGTGAAGAGAGGGAAGCCTTATTGTTTGAAAAGGTTAGCTTTTTACTTCTTTGCATATTTATGCCCTGTGGCTTCTATGCCCAGCATTTGTCTTGAGGTGTCTTTACCACTTGGAAGAATTTTGATACTCGGTAAATTTGAAATGAGGCACGAATTCTATTTAAGGGTTGTAATTAGGAAGGAAGAAGAAAAGCTATAGAAGTAGCAGGCGGAAGAAAACATGGGAAGATTGATTATTTCTTTGACATATCTTCTTGTAGAGTAACTTCAGTATGTATAGGTTTTAAGCTACTACTTAAATTGCGCACACACATTAACATAATAGGAGTATAGTTACATAACCAAAGCGTATTTGTAATTACCAGCCATCTCCAGCGAAACCAAGAAAACCAGTTAGGCACCTTAGGCATTTGTGAAAACTTATCTATGATATGGTGGATATTGTCCAACTGAACTTGAACAGTCTGAGAGAAATCAGACAAATTAAAACAACCCATTAATGGGGACTGTTCACATGCCATATGTTCTTTTAACAGTAATTAGTCTGTAGTTGTAAGACTTTGGAGCGCTACAATTTGCACTTCTCCAAATTCTTGGTTGAGATTTAACAGTGTAGATCCAGTCAAATTTGTTGTTTTACTGTATGTACAGGCCAGCTTAGATATCTCCTTCCTCATTCCCATGACAAGTCCAGGAACTGGTGGGATGAGTGCATCTACAGCTGTAGCAGTGCGTGGATATTTGTTGGGGTTTTTGATGATCATCTTCTGGCATGAGTCTTCCAGAGAGTGCAGATGTTGGAAGTTCTTTTTCATATCGTATCTTAGTTCATTTTCGGGGTAGCCCAATTAGGCTTTGATCCTCTGTATAAACACAAACAGACCGTTTGCCTACACTTTTATATGCCCTTTATACCCTTGTGTAGAAATCATTGGAGGTTACCACACAGGAACAGCCACTTTTTTTTTTTTTTGCTTTGTTTTTGGTATCACTAATCTACACATACATGACGAATATTATGTTTACTAGGCTCTCCCCTATACCAGGTCTCCTCTATAAACCCCTTTACAGTCACTGTCCATCTGCATAGAAAAATGTTGTAGAATCACTACTTGCCTTCTCTGTGTTGTACTGCCCTCCCTTTTCTCCTAACCCCCATGCATGTTAATCTTAATACCCCCCTACTTCTCCCCCCCTTATCCATCCTTGCACACCCATCCTCCCCAGTCCATTTCTCTTTGGTACCTGTTAGTCCATTCTTGAGTTCTGTGATTCTGCTGCTGTTTTGTTCCTTCAGTTTTTCCGTTGTTCTTATATTCCACAGATAAGTGAAATCATTTGGTATTTCTCTTTCTCTGCTTGGCTTGTTTCACTGAGCATAATACCCTCCAGCTCCATCCATGTTGCTGCAAATGATTGGATTTGCCCTTTTCTTATGGCTGAGTAGTATTCCATTGTGTATATTTACCACATCTTCTTTATCCATTCATCTATTGATGGACATTTAGGATGCTTCCAATTCTTGGCTATTGTAAATAGTGCTGCAATAAACACAGGGGTGCATCTGTCTTTCTTAAACTTGATTGCTGCGTTCTTATGGCAAATTCCAAGGAGTGGAATTCCTGGGTCAAATGGTAAGTCTGTTTTGAGCATTTTGATGTACCTCCATACTGCTTTCCACAGTGGTTGAACTAACTTACATTCCCACCAGCAGTGTAGGAGGGTTCCCCTTTCTCCACAGCCTCTCCAACATTTGTTGTTGTTTGTCTTTTTGATGGCAGCCATCCTTACTGGTGTGAGGTGATACCTCACTGTAGTTTTAATTTGCATTTCTCTGATAATTAGCGATGTGGAGCATCTTTTCATGTGTCTGTTGGCCATCTGTATTTCTTTTTTGGAGAACTGTCTGTTCAGTTCCTCTGCCCATTTTTTAATTGGGTTATTTGTTTTTTGTTTGTTGAGGCATGTGAGCTCTTCATATATTCTGAACGTCAAGCCTTTATCGGATGTGTCATTTTCAAATATATTCTCCCATACTGTAGGGATCATTCTTGTTCTATTGATGGTGTCTTTTGCTGTACAGAAGCTTTTCAGCTTAATATAGTCCCACTTACTCATTTTTGCTGTTGTTTTCTTGCCCGGGGAGATATGTTCAAGAAGAGGTCACTCATGTTTATGTCTAAGAGGTTTTTGCCTATGTTTTCTTAAAAATAGTTTAATGGTTTCATGGCTTACATTCAGGTCTTTGATCCATTTTGAGTTTAATTTTGTATATGTGGTTAGACAATGGTCCAGTTTCATTCTCCTACATGTAGCTGTCCAGTTTTGCCAGCACCACCTGTTGAAGAGACTGTCATTTCGCCATTGTATGTCCATGGCTCCTTTATCAAATATTAATTGACCATATATGTCTGAGTTAATGTCTGGATTCTCTAGTCTGTTCCATTGGTCTGTGGCTCTGCTCTTGTGCCAGTACCAAATTGTCTTGATTACTATGGCTTTATAGTAGAGCTTGAAGTTGGGGAGTGAGATCCCCCTACTTTATTCTTCTTTCTCAGGATTGCTTTGGCTATTCTGGGTCTTTGGTGTTTCCATATGAATTTTTAAATTATTTGTTCCAGTTCATTGAAGAATGTTGCTTGTAGTTTCGTAGGGATTGCATCAAATCTGTATATTGCTTTGGGCAGGATGGCCATTTTGACGTTATTAATTCTAACTAGCCACGAGCATGGGATGAGTTTCCTTCTGTTAGTGTCCCCTTTAATTTCTCTTAAGAGTGACTTGTAGTTTTCAGAGTATAAGTCTTTCACTTCTTTGGTTAGGTTTATTCCTAGGTATTTTATTTTTTTGATGCAATTGTGAATGGAGTTGTTTTCCTGATTTCTCTTTCTGTTGGTTCATTGTTAGTATATAGGAAAGCCACATATTTCTGTGTGTTGATTTTGTATCCTGCAAATTTGCTGTATTCCGATATCAGTTCTAGTACTTTTGGGGTGGAGTCTTTAGGGTTTTTTATGTACAGTATCATGTCATCTGCAAATAGTGACAGTTTAACTTCTTCTTTACCAATCTGGATTCCTTGTATTTCTTTATTTTGTCTTATTGCCGTGACTAGGACCTCCAGTACTATGTTAAATAACAGTGGAGAGAGTGGGCATCCCTGTCTAGTTCCCGATCTCAGAGGAAATGCTTTCAGCTTCTCGCTGTTCAATATAATGTTGGCTGTGGGTTTATCATAGATGGCCTATATTATGTTGAGGTACTTGCCCTCTATTCCCATTTTGGTGAGAGTTTTTAACATGAATGGATGTTGAACTTTGTCAAATGCTTTTTTAGCATCTATGGAGATGATCATGTGGTTTTTGTCTTTCTTTTTGTTGATGTGGTGGATGATGTTGATGGACTTTCGAATGTTGTACCATCCTTGCATCCCTGGGATGAATCCCACTTGGTCATGTTGTATGATCCTTTTGATGTATTTTTGAATTCGGTTTGCTAATATTTTGTTGAGTATTTTTGCATCTACGTTCATCAGGAATATTGGTCTGTAGTTTTCTTTTTTGGTGGGGTCTTTGCCCTGTTTTGGTATTTGGATGATGTTAGCTTCATAGAATGAGTTCGGGAGTATCCCCTCCTCCTCTATTTTTTGGAAAACTTTAAGGAGAATGGGTATTATGTCTTCCCTGTATGTCTGATAAAATTCCGAGGTAAATCCATCTGGCCCGGGGGTTTTGTTCTTTGGTAGTTCTTTGATTACCGCTTCAATTTTGTTGCTGGTAATTGGTCTGTTTAGATTTTCTGTTTCTTTTTGGGTCAGTCTTGGAAGGTTGTATTTTTCTAGGAAGTTGTCCATTTCTCCTAGGTTTCCCAGCTTGTTAGCATATAGGTTTTCATAGTAGTCTCTAATAATTCTTTGTATTTCTGCGGGGTCCATCGTGATTTTTCCTTTATCATTTCTGATACTGTTGATTTGTTTTGACTCTCTTTTCCTCATAATAAGTCTGGCTAGAGGCTTATCTATTTTGTTTATTTTCTCGAAGAACCAGCTCTTGGTTTCATTGATTTTTGTTATTGTTTTATTCTTCTCAATTTTATTTATTTCTTCTCTGATCTTTATTATGTCCCTCCTTCTGATGACCTTAGGCCTCATTTGTTCTTCATTTTCCAATTTTGATAGTTGTGACATTAGACCATTCATTTGGGATTGCTCTTCCTTTTTTAAATATGCTTGGATTGCTATATACTTTCCTCTTAAGACTGCTTTTGCTGTGTCCCACAGAAGTTGTGGCTTAGTGCTGTTGTTGTCATTTGTTTCCATATATTGCTGGATCTTCATTTTGATTTAGTCATTGATCCATTGATTATTTAGGAGCGTGTTGTAAAGCCTCCATGTGTTTGTGAGCCTCTTTGTTTTCTTTGTACAGTTTATTTCTAGTGTTATGCCTTTGTGGTCTGAAAAGTTGGTTGGTAGGATTTCAATCTTTTGGAATTTTCTGAGGCTCTTTTTGTGGCCTAGTATGTGGTCTATTCTGGAGAATGTTAAATGTGCACTTGAGAAGAATGTATATCCCGCTGCTTTTGGATGTAGAGTTCTATAGATATCTATTAGGTCCATCTGCTCTACTGTATTGTTCAGTGCTTCCGTGTCCTTACTTATTTTCTTCCCAGTGGATTTATCCTTTGGGGTGAGTGGTGTGTTGAAGTCTCCTAGAATGAATGCATTGCAGTCAATTTCCCCCTTTAGTTCTGTTAGCATTTGTTTCACATATGCTGGTGCTCCTGTGTTGGGTGCATATATATTTAGAATGGTTATATCCTCTTGTTTGACTGAGCCCTTTATCATTATGTAGTGTCCTTCTTTATCTCTTGTCACTTTCTTTGTTTTGAAGTCTATTTTGTCTGATATTAGTACTGCAACCCCTGCTTTCTTCTCACTGTTGTTTGCTTGAAATATGTTTTTCCATCCCTTGACTTTTAGTCTTTACATGTCTTTGGGTTTGAGGTGAGTTTCTTGTAAGCAGCATATAGATGGGTCTTGTTTTTTTATCCATTCTGTTACTCTGTGTCTTTTGATTGGTGCATTCAACCCATTAACATTTAGGGTGACTATTGAAAGATATGTACTAATTGCCATTGCAGGCTTTATATACGTGGTTACCAAATGTTCAAGGTTAGCCTCTTTAGTATCTTACTGCCTAACTTAGCTCGCTTATTGAGCTGTTATATACACTGTCTGGAGATTCTTTTCTTCTCTCCCTTCTTGTTCCTCCTCCTCGATTCTTCATATGTTGGGTGTTTTGTGCTGTGCTCTTTCTAGGAGTGCTCCCATCTAGAGCAGTCCCTGTAAGATGTTCTGTAGAGGTGGTTTGTGGGAAGCAAATACCCTCAGCTTTTGTTTGTCTGGGAATTGTTTAATCCCGCCGTCATATTTGAATGATAGTCGTGCTGGATACTGTATCCTTGGTTCAAGGCCCTTCTGTTTCATTGTATTAAATATATCATGCCATTCTCTTCTGGCCTGTAGGGTTTCTGTTGAGAAATCTGACGTTAGCCTGATTGGTTTCCCTTTATAGGTGACCTGTTTTCTCTCAACTGCCTTTAACACTCTTTCCTTGTACTTGATCTTTGCCATTTTAATTATTATGTGTCTTGGTGTTGCCCTTCTTAGATCCTTTCTGTTGGGTGTTCTGTGTATTTCCGTGGTCTGTTCGATTACTACCTCCCCCAGTGTGTTGAAGTTTTCAGCAATTATTTCTTCTAAGATACTTTCCATCTCTTTTCCTCTCTCTTCTTCTTCTGGGACCCCTATAATACGGATATTGTTCCTTTTGGATTGGTCACACAGTTCTCTTAATATTGTTTCATTCCTGGAGATCCTTTTGTCTCTCTCTATGTCAGCTTCTATACGTTCCTGTTCTCTGATTTCAATTCCATCAATGGCCTCTAGCATTTTATCCATTCTGCTTATAAACCCTTCCTGAGTTTGTTTCATTTCTGCGTTCTCCTTTCTGGCATCTGCGATCTCCTTCCGGACTTCATCCCATTTCTCTTGCGTATTTCTCTGCATCTCTGTCAGCATGTTTATGATTCTTATTTTGAATTCTTTTTCAGGAAGACTGGTTAGGTCTTTCTCCTTCTCTGTTGTTGTCTCTGTGATCTTTGTGTGTCTGTAGCTTTGCATTTTCATGGTGATAGGAATAGTCTGCAGAACTGGGACGAGTGACGGCTGGAAGGACTTCCTTTCTTGTTGGTTTGTGGCCCTCCTCTCCTGGGAGAACAGCGACCTCTAGTGGCTTGTGCTGCACAGCTGCGCACAGACAGGCTTTCTGCTTCCTGCCCGGCTGCTATGGAGTTAATCTCCACCGTTGCTGTGGGCGTGGCCTAGCTCGGGCAGCTACTCCAAAATGGTGGAGTCGCGTTGGAGCAGGAGCTGCTGGGAGGCTATTTATCTCTGTAAGGGGCCTCCCTGCTCCCTGCAGCCCAGGGGTTAGGGTGCCCAGAGATCCCGGATTCCCAACCTCTGGATTAAGTGACCCGCCCTGCCCCTTTAAGACTTCCAAAAAGCACCCGCCAAAACAAAACAATGACCACCAAAAAAAAAAAAAGAAAAAAAAATTTTTAAATTAAAAAAAGAAAAGGTTTTATTTAAAAAAAAAAAAAAGGTGGTCGTTCGTTTTTCTTTATTCTCCGGTGCCAGCCTCAGGCCTCTGCTCACCGGACTTTCTTCCCTGTTTCCCTAGTGTTGGGGTCCCTATCCCTTTAAGACTTCCAAAAAGCGCTCACCAAAACAAAACAGCAAAAAAGAAAAAAAAGAAATGATCGCGCGCTTTTCTTATGTCCTCTTTCGCCCAGCCTCCAGTGCCTGCTCACTGTTCTTGCTGCCCTGTTTTCCTTGTATCGAGCGCCCTGCACTCTGGCCCGGATGGCTGGGGCTGGGTGTTCGGCAGTCCTGGGCTCCATATCCCTCCCGCTCTGCCTACTCTTCTCCCCGCGGGAGCTGGGGGGAGGCGCGCTCGTCTACCGCAGGGCCGGGACTTGTATCTTACCCCCATCGCGAGGCACTGGGTTCACACAGGTGCGGATGTGGTCTGGATATTGTCCTGTGTCCTCTGGTCTTTATTCTAGGAAGGGTTGTCTTTGTTATATTTTCATAGATATATGTTGTTTTGGGAGGAGATTTCCGATGCTCTACTCATGCCGCCATCTTCCGCCCCCTCCTGGTAGTCCTGCTTACAGCACTTTTTAAACTTGATATCATTCTTCCTTTTGTTTGCAGTTTAGCTATGTTATTCAGCATTCAACTCCTGATTATGAACAATAGCTTTGTGTTAATCGATATGTATCTGTATCTATCTATCTAAAGGTCTATCTGTCTATGTATCTATGTATCTAAGTATCTATGTATCTATCTATCTATCTGTCTATCTATCTATCTTCCTATCATCTATCTATGAAGTCTATCATATACCAATCTATGTACCTATTTATGTATCTTGCATCTGTCGTCTGTCTACCTATCTATCTATGAATCATTCATCTTTTTGTCTACCCATCTATCCTTCTGTACAGAACAGTTAACAACATAGCCTATGTCTCTTATCTACATTATTCTTCCAGTAATCTTGCAAGGTAACCAAGCCATAAGGAGAGTTCTGTCTTCAAATAAAAAGAACACCAATTTCTAGAGAGGAGCAGTTGGGAGCTAACAGTGTATTGTGGAGTGACGTGTTTATTGAGTGTCCAAACTTCCCTCTTTAGGTGGTTATTAGATTTTCACATTCGTGAACATCATAAAATCCACTGATTTCAAAGGCCCAGATTCTTATTATTGCAGCAACTCAGTTGTTGAGGTGAGAGAAAATGAGAAGTATGTTGCTGCACCACTAAATCTATGGCTGGGAACTGTTGAAACCAAACAAAAAGAATTCACGGTGGCCAGATAGGGCTATTTTCTGCTGACTGTCTCTGGGGACTCAAACAGAATCCATTTGCTTGATTGTTTGATTTTCCGTTTCACTCGTGTAGGGTACTTGTCCACACACCTTCGGCTTGTAGTTTGTCTGTGTCCTTGGATCTCAAGTGAGTCTCCTGTAAGTAAGCACGTAGGTGTCTTGAGTTTTCATCCCTTCTTTTATCCCTGTGTCTTTTGTTTGCAGCACTCAGTGCCTGACCTTTTATTCTGATGATTCAGAGCTGTGCACTTATTGCACTTAAAGAATATTTTTTATCATTAATCTACAATCACGTGAAGAACATTATGTTTACTATGCTCCCCCCTTCACCAAGTCCCCCCGAAAAACCTCTTCTGTCACTGCCGATCAGCGTAGTTGGATGCTGTAGACCCCTTCACCATGTCCCCCCCACAAGTCCCCGTTACAGTCACTGTCCATCAGTGAGTAGTAAGATTCTATATGATCTCTACTAGTCTTCTCTGTGTTGTACAGTACTCCCCATGCACACCCGACCCCGCGCATTATACATGCTAAACTTAATGCCCCCATTCTTTCTCCCCCGCACTTATCCCTCCCTTCAGACTCACCCTGCCCAGTCCTTTTTCCTTTGGTTACTTTTAGTCAACTCTCGGGTTCTGTGAGTCTGCTGCTGTTTTTTTACTTCAGTTTTTCTTTGTTGTTGTACTCCACACATGAGTGAAATCACTTGGTACTTGCCTTTATCCGCCTGCCCTATTTTTCTGAACATACTACCGTCTTGCTCCATCCACGTCATTGCAAATGGTAGTATTTGTTTTCTTCTTAAGGCTGCTTACTGCACTTTTTAAACTGGATTTCATTCTTCCTTTTTGTTTGTAGTTTAGCTATGTTATTCACCATTCAACTCCTGGTTATGAACAATATCTTTGTGTCAATCGACATGTATCTGTATCTATCTATCTAATGGTCTGTCTGTCTATCTATGTATCTATGTATGTATATATCTATGTATCTATGTATCTATCTATGTATCTATCTATCTTCCTATCATCTATCTATGATGTCTATCATCTATTAATCTATGTACCTATCTATCTATCTTTCACCTGTCGTCTGTCTACCTATCTATCTATGAAACAATCATCTTTTTGTCTGCCAATCTATCCTTATGTACAGAACAGTTAACAACATAGCCTATGTCTCTTCCCTACATTATGCTTCCAGAAACCTTGCAAGGTAACTAAGCCATAAGGAGAGCACTGTGTTCACCGATACGCTTTCAGGTAGAGTCAGCAGAGTGTGCTTACAAAACCAGTAAATGGAGGTGAAAGGACTTGAACTCGTATCTTTGTCATCTGTCCTCTTATACTTCCTGCTCGCTTGTTGACTTTATTTAGCCACATTCAGTGAGTAAGTGATCCCTGAAGACCACAAGTATCCTTCGTCTGGGCCTGTTGTCGACAGAAAAGTGTACTTGGCCCTTTGCACACCACCATGTTTGAGGGACATTGGCGTGATCACTGCTGATAGGTGGAGGGACAAATATGAATTAACACCTATTTCTGGACAGGAGAAGTTGGGAACAAAGAGTGTGTTGTGGAGTGAAGTGTTTATTTGAGTGTCCAAACTTCCCTCTTTAGGTGGTTATTACTTCTTTACATTCGTGAACATCATAGAAAGCAATGATTATAAATGCCCAGACGCATATTATTACAGCAATTCATTTGTTGAGGTGAGAGGAAATGAGAAGGAAGTTGCTGCACCACTAAATCTATGCCTGAGCACTGCTGAAACCAAACAAAAAGAATTCACGGTGGCTAGATAGGGCTATTTTCTACTGACTCTCTCTGGGGTCCAAAACAGAATCCATTTCTTTCTTTGTTTCTCAGTTTCACTTGTGTAAGGTACCTGTCTCCGCCCCTTCAGCTTGTAGTTTGTCTTTGTCCTTGGATCTCAAGTGAGTCTCCAGTAAGGGAGCACGTAGGTGGTCTTGAGTTTTCATCAGTTCTTCTAACCCTGTGTCTTTTGATTGGAGCACTCAAAGGCTGTACTTTTATTCTGATATTTGAGAGCTGTGCTCTTACTGCACTTTGAAATTCTTTTTGTTCTCATTAATATACAATCACATGCAGAAAATTATGTTATTCTGTCTACCCTCTTCACCAAGTCACCCCAAATCCCAGTTACAGCCGCTCTCCGTCAGCATGTACTAAGATGCTGTAGAATCACTACATGTCTTCTCTGTGTTGTACAGCCCTACCCATGACACCCCACCCTACACATTATACATGCTAATCCTAATGCCCCCATTCTTTTTCCCCGCACTTATTACTCCCTTCCCACAAACCCTACCCAGTCCCTTTCTCTTTGGTAACTGTTAGTCCACTCTCGGGTTCTGTGAGTCTGCTGCTGTCTTTTCCTTCAGTTTTTCTTTGTTATCATACTCCACACATGAGTGAAATCATTTGGTACATGTATTTCTCCGCCTGGCCTATTTGACTGAGCATAATACCCTCTAGCTCCATCCACGTTATTGCAAATGATAGGATTTGTTTTCTTCTTATGGCTGCTTACTGCACTTTTTAAACTGGATTTCATTCTTCTTTTTTGTTTGTAGTTTTGCCATGTGCTTTCACCATTGCTCTCCTTGTTATGAGCAGTAGCTTTGTGCTAATCGATATGTACCTATACCTATCTATCTGTCTGTCTATTAATCAATTACACAATCAATCATCCTTTTGTCTGTCCATCTGTCCATCTGTACAGAACAGTTAACCATATACCCTATATCACTTTCCTGCACTATGCTCCCAAAAATCCTGCAAAGTATCTAGGCTGCAGAGGGAGCACTGGGTTCACCGAGACACTTGCAGTTCGAGTCGGCCGCGTGTACCTACAAAACCAGGAAATGGTTGTGCTGGGACTTGAACCCGTGTCTCTATCCCCTGTCCTCTTTCATCTCCTTCTAACTTGCTGTCTGTATTTAGCCACATTCATTGACTAAGGGCTCCCTGAAGATCTCAAGTATCATTCCTCTGGGCCTGTTGTCGACAGAAAAGTCAACTTGTTGCTTTGCTCACCACCATGTTTGAAGGACATCAGCGTGATCACCGCCGATAGGACGGAGGGTCAAATAAAAAGGAACACCAATTTCTAGATAGGAGCAGTTGGGAGCTAACAGTGTATTGTGGAGTGACGTGTTTATTGAGTGTCCAAACTTCCCTCTTTAGGTGGTTATTAGATTTTCACATTCGTGAACATCATAAAATCCACTGATTTCAAAGGCCCAGATTCTTATTATTGCAGCAACTCAGTTGTTGAGGTGAGAGAAAATGAGAAGTATGTTGCTGCACCACTAAATCTATGGCTGGGAACTGTTGAAACCAAACAAAAAGAATTCACGGTGGCCAGATAGGGCTATTTTCTGCTGACTGTCTCTGGGGACTCAAACAGAATCCATTTGCTTGATTGTTTGATTTTCCGTTTCACTCGTGTAGGGTACTTGTCCACACACCTTCGGCTTGTAGTTTGTCTGTGTCCTTGGATCTCAAGTGAGTCTCCTGTAAGTAAGCACGTAGGTGTCTTGAGTTTTCATCCCTTCTTTTATCCCTGTGTCTTTTGTTTGCAGCACTCAGTGCCTGACCTTTTATTCTGATGATTCAGAGCTGTGCACTTATTGCACTTAAAGAATATTTTTTATCATTAATCTACAATCACGTGAAGAACATTATGTTTACTATGCTCCCCCCTTCACCAAGTCCCCCCGAAAAACCTCTTCAGTCACTGTCGATCAGCGTAGTTGGATGCTGTAGACCCCTTCACCATGTCCCCCCCAAAAGTCCCCATTACAGTCACTGTCCATCAGTGAGTAGTAAGATGCTATATGATCTCTACTAGTCTTCTCTGTGTTGTACAGTACTCCCCATGCACACCCGACCCCGCGCATTATACATTCTAAACTTAATGCCCCCATTCTTTCTCCCCCGCACTTATCCCTCCCTTCAGACTCACCCTGCCCAGTCCTTTTTCCTTTGGTTACTTTTAGTCAACTCTCGGGTTCTGTGAGTCTGCGGCTGTTTTTTTACTTCAGTTTCTCTTTGTTGTTATACTCCACACATGAGTGAAATCACTTGGTACTTGCCTTTATCCGCCTGCCCTATTTTTCTGAACATACTACCGTCTTGCTCCATCCACGTCATTGCAAATGGTAGTATTTGTTTTCTTCTTAAGGCTGCTTACTGCACTTTTTAAACTGGATTTCATTTTTCCTTTTTGTTTGTAGTTTAGCTATGTTTTTCACCATTCAACTCCTGGTTATGAACAATAGCTTTGTGTCAATCGACATGTATCTGTATCTATCTATCTAAAGGTCTGTCTGTCTATCTATGTATCTATGTATGTATATATCTATGTATCTATGTATCTATCTATGTATCTATCTATCTATCTTCCTGTCATCTATCTATGATGTCTATCATCTATTAATCTATGTACCTATCTATCTATCTTTCACCTGTCGTCTGTCTACCTATCTATCTATGAAACAATCATCTTTTTGTCTGCCAATCTATCCTTATGTACAGAACAGTTAACAACATAGCCTATGTCTCTTCCCTACATTATGCTTCCAGAAACCTTGCAAGGTAACTAAGCCATAAGGAGAGCACTGTGTTCACCGATACGCTTTCAGGTAGAGTCAGCAGAGTGTGCTTACAAAACCAGTAAATGGAGGTGAAAGGACTTGAACTCGTATCTTTGTCATCTGTCCTCTTATACTTCCTGCTCGCTTGTTGACTTTATTTAGCCACATTCAGTGAGTAAGTGATCCCTGAAGACCACAAGTATCCTTCGTCTGGGCCTGTTGTCGACAGAAAAGTGTACTTGGCCCTTTGCACACCACCATGTTTGAGGGACATTGGCGTGATCACTGCTGATAGGTGGAGGGACAAATATGAATTAACACCTATTTCTGGACAGGAGCAGTTGGGAACAAAGAGTGTGTTGTGGAGTGAAGTGTTTATTTGAGTGTCCAAACTTCCCTCTTTAGGTGGTTATTACTTCTTTACATTCGTGAACATCATAAAAAGCAATGATTATAAATGCCCAGACGCATATTATTACAGCAATTCATTTGTTGAGGTGAGAGCAAATTAGAAGGAAGTTGCTGCACCACTAAATCTATGCCTGAGCACTGCTGAAACCAAACAAAAAGAATTCACGGTGGCTAGATAGGGCTATTTTCTACTGACTCTCTCTGGGGTCCAAAACAGAATCCATTTCTTTCTTTGTTTCTCAGTTTCACTTGTGTAGGGTACCTGTCCCCGCCCCTTCAGCTTGTAGTTTGTCTTTGTCCTTGGATCTCATGTGAGTCTCCAGTAAGGGAGCACGTAGGTGGTCTTGAGTTTTCATCAGTTCTTCTAACCCTGTGTCTTTTGATTGGAGCACTCAAAGGCTGTACTTTTATTCTGATATTTGAGAGCTGTGCTCTTACTGCACTTTGAAATTCTTTTTGTTCTCATTAATATACAATCACATGCAGAAAATTATGTTATTCTGTCTACCCTCTTCACCAAGTCACCCCAAATCCCAGTTACAGCCGCTCTCCGTCAGCATGTACTAAGATGCTGTAGAATCACTACATGTCTTCTCTGTGTTGTACAGCCCTACCCATGACACCCCACCCTACACATTATACATGCTAATCCTAATGCCCCCATTCTTTTTCCCCGCACTTATTACTCCCTTCCCACAAACCCTACCCAGTCCCTTTCTCTTTGGTAACTGTTAGTCCACTCTCGGGTTCTGTGAGTCTGCTGCTGTCTTTTCCTTCAGTTTTTCTTTGTTATCATACTCCACACATGAGTGAAATCATTTGGTACATGTATTTCTCCGCCTGGCCTATTTGACTGAGCATAATACCCTCTAGCTCCATCCACGTTATTGCAAATGATAGGATTTGTTTTCTTCTTATGGCTGCTTACTGCACTTTTTAAACTGGATTTCATTCTTTTTTTTGTTTGTAGTTTTGCCATGTGCTTTCACCATTGCTCTCCTTGTTATGAGCAGTAGCTTTGTGCTAATCGATATGTACCTATACCTATCTATCTGTCTGTCTATCTATTAATCAATTACACAATCAATCATCCTTTTGTCTGTCCATCTGTCCATCTGTACAGAACAGTTAACCATATACCCTATATCACTTTCCTGCACTATGCTCCCAAAAATCCTGCAAAGTATCTAGGCTGCAGAGGGAGCACTGGGTTCACCGAGACACTTGCAGTTCGAGTCGGCCGCGTGTACCTACAAAACCAGGAAATGGTTGTGCTGGGACTTGAACCCGTGTCTCTATCCCCTGTCCTCTTTCATCTCCTTCTAACTTGCTGTCTGTATTTAGCCACATTCATTGACTAAGGGCTCCCTGAAGATCTCAAGTATCATTCCTCTGGGCCTGTTGTCGACAGAAAAGTCAACTTGTTGCTTTGCTCACCACCATGTTTGAAGGACATCAGCGTGATCACCGCCGATAGGACGGAGGGTCAAATAAAAAGGAACACCAATTTCTAGATAGGAGCAGTTGGGAGCTAACAGTGTATTGTGGAGTGACGTGTTTATTGAGTGTCCAAACTTCCCTCTTTAGGTGGTTATTAGATTTTCACATTCGTGAACATCATAAAATCCACTGATTTCAAAGGCCCAGATTCTTATTATTGCAGCAACTCAGTTGTTGAGGTGAGAGAAAATGAGAAGTATGTTGCTGCACCACTAAATCTATGGCTGGGAACTGTTGAAACCAAACAAAAAGAATTCACGGTGGCCAGATAGGGCTATTTTCTGCTGACTGTCTCTGGGGACTCAAACAGAATCCATTTGCTTGATTGTTTGATTTTCCGTTTCACTCGTGTAGGGTACTTGTCCACACACCTTCGGCTTGTAGTTTGTCTGTGTCCTTGGATCTCAAGTGAGTCTCCTGTAAGTAAGCACGTAGGTGTCTTGAGTTTTCATCCCTTCTTTTATCCCTGTGTCTTTTGTTTGCAGCACTCAGTGCCTGACCTTTTATTCTGATGATTCAGAGCTGTGCACTTATTGCACTTAAAGAATATTTTTTATCATTAATCTACAATCACGTGAAGAACATTATGTTTACTATGCTCCCCCCTTCACCAAGTCCCCCCGAAAAACCTCTTCAGTCACTGTCGATCAGCGTAGTAGGATGCTGTAGACCCCTTCACCATGTCCCCCCCAAAAGTCCCCGTTACAGTCACTGTCCATCAGTGAGTAGTAAGATGCTATATGATCTCTACTAGACTTCTCTGTGTTGTACAGTACTCCCCATGCACACCCGACCCCGCGCATTATACATGCTAAACTTAATGCCCCCATTCTTTCTCCCCCGCACTTATCCCTCCCTTCAGACTCACCCTGCCCAGTCCTTTTTCCTTTGGTTACTTTTAGTCAACTCTCGGGTTCTGTGAGTCTGCTGCTGTATTTTTACTTCAGTTTTTCTTTGTTGTTATACTCCACACATGAGTGAAATCACTTGGTACTTGCCTTTATCCGCCTGCCCTATTTTTCTGAACATACTACCGTCTTGCTCCATCCACGTCATTGCAAATGGTAGTATTTGTTTTATTCTTAAGGCTGCTTACTGCACTTTTTAAACTGGATTTCATTCTTCCTTTTTGTTTGTAGTTTAGCTATGTTATTCACCATTCAACTCCTGGTTATGAACAATAGCTTTGTGTCAATCGACATGTATCTGTATCTATCTATCTAAAGGTCTGTCTGTCTATCTATGTATCTATGTATGTATATATCTATGTATCTATGTATCTATCTATGTATCTATCTATCTATCTTCCTGTCATCTATCTATGATGTCTATCATCTATTAATCTATGTACCTATCTATCTATCTTTCACCTGTCGTCTGTCTACCTATCTATCTATGAAACAATCATCTTTTTGTCTGCCAATCTATCCTTATGTACAGAACAGTTAACAACATAGCCTATGTCTCTTCCCTACATTATGCTTCCAGAAACCTTGCAAGGTAACTAAGCCATAAGGAGAGCACTGTGTTCACCGATACGCTTTCAGGTAGAGTCAGCAGAGTGTGCTTACAAAACCAGTAAATGGAGGTGAAAGGACTTGAACTCGTATCTTTGTCATCTGTCCTCTTATACTTCCTGCTCGCTTGTTGACTTTATTTAGCCACATTCAGTGAGTAAGTGATCCCTGAAGACCACAAGTATCCTTCGTCTGGGCCTGTTGTCGACAGAAAAGTGTACTTGGCCCTTTGCACACCACCATGTTTGAGGGACATTGGCGTGATCACTGCTGATAGGTGGAGGGACAAATATGAATTAACACCTATTTCTGGACAGGAGCAGTTGGGAACAAAGAGTGTGTTGTGGAGTGAAGTGTTTATTTGAGTGCCCAAACTTCCCTCTTTAGGTGGTTATTACTTCTTTACATTCGTGAACATCATAAAAAGCAATGATTATAAATGCCCAGACGCATATTATTACAGCAATTCATTTGTTGAGGTGAGAGGAAATGAGAAGGAAGTTGCTGCACCACTAAATCTATGCCTGAGCACTGCTGAAACCAAACAAAAAGAATTCACGGTGGCTAGATAGGGCTATTTTCTACTGACTCTCTCTGGGGTCCAAAACAGAATCCATTTCTTTCTTTGTTTCTCAGTTTCACTTGTGTAGGGTACCTGTCCCCGCCCCTTCAGCTTGTAGTTTGTCTTTGTCCTTGGATCTCAAGTGAGTCTCCAGTAAGGGAGCACGTAGGTGGTCTTGAGTTTTCATCAGTTCTTCTAACCCTGTGTCTTTTGATTGGAGCACTCAAAGGCTGTACTTTTATTCTGATATTTGAGAGCTGTGCTCTTACTGCACTTTGAAATTCTTTTTGTTCTCATTAATATACAATCACATGCAGAAAATTATGTTATTCTGTCTACCCTCTTCACCAAGTCACCCCAAATCCCAGTTACAGCCGCTCTCCGTCAGCATGTACTAAGATGCTGTAGAATCACTACATGTCTTCTCTGTGTTGTACAGCCCTACCCATGACACCCCACCCTACACATTATACATGCTAATCCTAATGCCCCCATTCTTTTTCCCCGCACTTATTACTCCCTTCCCACAAACCCTACCCAGTCCCTTTCTCTTTGGTAACTGTTAGTCCACTCTCGGGTTCTGTGAGTCTGCTGCTGTCTTTTCCTTCAGTTTTTCTTTGTTATCATACTCCACACATGAGTGAAATCATTTGGTACATGTATTTCTCCGCCTGGCCTATTTGACTGAGCATAATACCCTCTAGCTCCATCCACGTTATTGCAAATGATAGGATTTGTTTTCTTCTTATGGCTGCTTACTGCACTTTTTAAACTGGATTTCATTCTTCTTTTTTGTTTGTAGTTTTGCAATGTGCTTTCACCATTGCTCTCCTTGTTATGAGCAGTAGCTTTGTGCTAATCGATATGTACCTATACCTATCTATCTGTCTGTCTATCTATTAATCAATTACACAATCAATCATCCTTTTGTCTGTCCATCTGTACAGAACAGTTAACCATATACCCTATATCACTTTCCTGCACTATGCTCCCAAAAATCCTGCAAAGTATCTAGGCTGCAGAGGGAGCACTGGGTTCACCGAGACACTTGCAGTTCGAGTCGGCCGCGTGTACCTACAAAACCAGGAAATGGTTGTGCTGGGACTTGAACCCGTGTCTCTATCCCCTGTCCTCTTTCATCTCCTTCTAACTTGCTGTCTGTATTTAGCCACATTCATTGACTAAGGGCTCCCTGAAGATCTCAAGTATCATTCCTCTGGGCCTGTTGTCGACAGAAAAGTAAACTTGTTGCTTTGCTCACCACCATGTTTGAAGGACATCAGCGTGATCACCGCCGATAGGACGGAGGGTCAAATAAAAAGGAACACCAATTTCTAGATAGGAGCAGTTGGGAGCTAACAGTGTATTGTGGAGTGACGTGTTTATTGAGTGTCCAAACTTCCCTCTTTAGGTGGTTATTAGATTTTCACATTCGTGAACATCATAAAATCCACTGATTTCAAAGGCCCAGATTCTTATTATTGCAGCAACTCGGTTGTTGAGGTGAGAGAAAATGAGAAGTATGTTGCTGCACCACTAAATCTATGGCTGGGAACTGTTGAAACCAAACAAAAAGAATTCACGGTGGCCAGATAGGGCTATTTTCTGCTGACTGTCTCTGGGGACTCAAACAGAATCCATTTGCTTGATTGTTTGATTTTCCGTTTCACTCGTGTAGGGTACTTGTCCACACACCTTCGGCTTGTAGTTTGTCTGTGTCCTTGGATCTCAAGTGAGTCTCCTGTAAGTAAGCACGTAGGTGTCTTGAGTTTTCATCCCTTCTTTTATCCCTGTGTCTTTTGTTGGCAGCACTCAGTGCCTGACCTTTTATTCTGATGATTCAGAGCTGTGCACTTATTGCACTTAAAGAATATTTTTTATCATTAATCTACAATCACGTGAAGAACATTATGTTTACTATGCTCCCCCCTTCACCAAGTCCCCCCGAAAAACCTCTTCAGTCACTGTCGATCAGCGTAGTTGGATGCTGTAGACCCCTTCACCATGTCCCCCCCACAAGTCCCCGTTACAGTCACTGTCCATCAGTGAGTAGTAAGATGCTATATGATCTCTACTAGTCTTCTCTGTGTTGTACAGTACTCCCCATGCACACCCGACCCCGCGCATTATACATGCTAAACTTAATGCCCCCATTCTTTCTCCGCCGCACTTATCCCTCCCTTCAGACTCACCCTGCCCAGTCCTTTTTCCTTTGGTTACTTTTAGTCAACTCTCGGGTTCTGTGAGTCTGCGGCTGTTTTTTTACTTCAGTTTTTCTTTGTTGTTATACTCCACACATGAGTGAAATCACTTGGTACTTGCCTTTATCCGCCTGCCCTATTTTTCTGAACATACTACCGTCTTGCTCCATCCACGTCATTGCAAATGGTAGTATTTGTTTTCTTCTTAAGGCTGCTTACTGCACTTTTTAAACTGGATTTCATTCTTCCTTTTTGTTTGTAGTTTAGCTATGTTTTTCACCATTCAACTCCTGGTTATGAACAATAGCTTTGTGTCAATCGACATGTATCTGTATCTATCTATCTAAAGGTCTGTCTGTCTATCTATGTATCTATGTATGTATATATCTATGTATCTATGTATCTATCTATGTATCTATCTATCTATCTTCCTGTCATCTATCTATGATGTCTATCATCTATTAATCTATGTACCTATCTATCTATCTTTCACCTGTCGTCTGTCTACCTATCTATCTATGAAACAATCATCTTTTTGTCTGCCAATCTATCCTTATGTACAGAACAGTTAACAACATAGCCTATGTCTCTTCCCTACATTATGCTTCCAGAAACCTTGCAAGGTAACTAAGCCATAAGGAGAGCACTGTGTTCACCGATACGCTTTCAGGTAGCGTCAGCAGAGTGTGCTTACAAAACCAGTAAATGGAGGTGAAAGGACTTGAACTCGTATCTTTGTCATCTGTCCTCTTATACTTCCTGCTCGCTTGTTGACTTTATTTAGCCACATTCAGTGAGTAAGTGATCCCTGAAGACCACAAGTATCCTTCGTCTGGGCCTGTTGTCAACAGAAAATTGTACTTGGCCCTTTGCACACCACCATGTTTGAGGGACATTGGCGTGATCACTGCTGATAGGTGGAGGGACAAATATGAATTAACACCTATTTCTGGACAGGAGCAGTTGGGAACAAAGAGTGTGTTGTGGAGTGAAGTGTTTATTTGAGTGTCCAAACTTCCCTCTTTAGGTGGTTATTACTTCTTTACATTCGTGAACATCATAAAAAGCAATGATTATAAATGCCCAGACGCATATTATTACAGCAATTCATTTGTTGAGGTGAGAGGAAATGAGAAGGAAGTTGCTGCACCACTAAATCTATGCCTGAGCACTGCTGAAACCAAACAAAAAGAATTCACGGTGGCTAGATAGGGCTATTTTCTACTGACTCTCTCTGGGGTCCAAAACAGAATCCATTTCTTTCTTTGTTTCTCAGTTTCACTTGTGTAGGGTACCTGTCCCCGCCCCTTCAGCTTGTAGTTTGTCTTTGTCCTTGGATCTCAAGTGAGTCTCCAGTAAGGGAGCACGTAGGTGGTCTTGAGTTTTCATCAGTTCTTCTAACCCTGTGTCTTTTGATTGGAGCACTCAAAGGCTGTACTTTTATTCTGATATTTGAGAGCTGTGCTCTTACTGCACTTTGAAATTCTTTTTGTTCTCATTAATATACAATCACATGCAGAAAATTATGTTATTCTGTCTACCCTCTTCACCAAGTCACCCCAAATCCCAGTTACAGCCGCTCTCCGTCAGCATGTACTAAGATGCTGTAGAATCACTACATGTCTTCTCTGTGTTGTACAGCCCTACCCATGACACCCCACCCTACACATTATACATGCTAATCCTAATGCCCCCATTCTTTTTCCCCGCACTTATTACTCCCTTCCCACAAACCCTACCCAGTCCCTTTCTCTTTGGTAACTGTTAGTCCACTCTCGGGTTCTGTGAGTCTGCTGCTGTCTTTTCCTTCAGTTTTTCTTTGTTATCATACTCCACACATGAGTGAAATCATTTGGTACATGTATTTCTCCGCCTGGCCTATTTGACTGAGCATAATACCCTCTAGCTCCATCCACGTTATTGCAAATGATAGGATTTGTTTTCTTCTTATGGCTGCTTACTGCACTTTTTAAACTGGATTTCATTCTTCTTTTTTGTTTGTAGTTTTGCAATGTGCTTTCACCATTGCTCTCCTTGTTATGAGCAGTAGCTTTGTGCTAATCGATATGTACCTATACCTATCTATCTGTCTGTCTATCTATTAATCAATTACACAATCAATCATCCTTTTGTCTGTCCATCTGTACAGAACAGTTAACCATATACCCTATATCACTTTCCTGCACTATGCTCCCAAAAATCCTGCAAAGTATCTAGGCTGCAGAGGGAGCACTGGGTTCACCGAGACACTTGCAGTTCGAGTCGGCCGCGTGTACCTACAAAACCAGGAAATGGTTGTGCTGGGACTTGAACCCGTGTCTCTATCCCCTGTCCTCTTTCATCTCCTTCTAACTTGCTGTCTGTATTTAGCCACATTCATTGACTAAGGGCTCCCTGAAGATCTCAAGTATCATTCCTCTGGGCCTGTTGTCGACAGAAAAGTAAACTTGTTGCTTTGCTCACCACCATGTTTGAAGGACATCAGCGTGATCACCGCCGATAGGACGGAGGGTCAAATAAAAAGGAACACCAATTTCTAGATAGGAGCAGTTGGGAGCTAACAGTGTATTGTGGAGTGACGTGTTTATTGAGTGTCCAAACTTCCCTCTTTAGGTGGTTATTAGATTTTCACATTCGTGAACATCATAAAATCCACTGATTTCAAAGGCCCAGATTCTTATTATTGCAGCAACTCAGTTGTTGAGGTGAGAGAAAATGAGAAGTATGTTGCTGCACCACTAAATCTATGGCTGGGAACTGTTGAAACCAAACAAAAAGAATTCACGGTGGCCAGATAGGGCTATTTTCTGCTGACAGTCTCTGGGGACTCAAACAGAATCCATTTGTTTGATTGTTTGATTTTCCGTTTCACTCGTGTAGGGTACTTGTCCACACACCTTCGGCTTGTAGTTTGTCTGTGTCCTTGGATCTCAAGTGAGTCTCCTGTAAGTAAGCACGTAGGTGTCTTGAGTTTTCATCCCTTCTTTTATCCCTGTGTCTTTTGTTTGCAGCACTCAGTGCCTGACCTTTTATTCTGATGATTCAGAGCTGTGCACTTATTGCACTTAAAGAATATTTTTTATCATTAATCTACAATCACGTGAAGAACATTATGTTTACTATGCTCCCCCCTTCACCAAGTCCCCCCGAAAAACCTCTTCTGTCACTGCCGATCAGCGTAGTTGGATGCTGTAGACCCCTTCACCATGTCCCCCCCAAAAGTCCCCGTTACAGTCACTGTCCATCAGTGAGTAGTAAGATGCTATATGATCTCTACTAGTCTTCTCTGTGTTGTACAGTACTCCCCATGCACACCCGACCCCGCGCATTATACATGCTAAACTTAATGCCCCCATTCTTTCTCCCCCGCACTTATCCCTCCCTTCAGACTCACCCTGCCCAGTCCTTTTCCCTTTGGTTACTTTTAGTCAACTCTCGGGTTCTGTGAGTCTGCTGCTGTTTTTTTACTTCAGTTTCTCTTTGTTGTTATACTCCACACATGAGTGAAATCACTTGGTACTTGCCTTTATCCGCCTGCCCTATTTTTCTGAACATACTACCGTCTTGCTCCATCCATGTCATTGCAAATGGTAGTATTTGTTTTCTTCTTAAGGCTGCTTACTGCACTTTTTAAACTGGATTTCATTCTTCCTTTTTGTTTGTAGTTTAGCTATGTTATTCACCATTCAACTCCTGGTTATGAACAATAGCTTTGTGTCAATCGACATGTATCTGTATCTATCTATCTAAAGGTCTGTCTGTCTATCTATGTATCTATGTATGTATATATCTATGTATCTATGTATCTATCTATGTATCTATCTATCTATCTTCCTGTCATCTATCTATGATGTCTATCATCTATTAATCTATGTACCTATCTATCTATCTTTCACCTGTTTTCTGTCTACCTATCTATCTATGAAACAATCATCTTTTTGTCTGCCAATCTATCCCTATGTACAGAACAGTTAACAACATAGCCTATGTCTCTTCCCTACATTATGCTTCCAGAAACCTTGCAAGGTAACTAAGCCATAAGGAGAGCACTGTGTTCACCGATACGCTTTCAGGTAGAGTCAGCAGAGTGTGCTTACAAAACCAGTAAATGGAGGTGAAAGGACTTGAACTCGTATCTTTGTCATCTGTCCTCTTATACTTCCTGCTCGCTTGTTGACTTTATTTAGCCACATTCAGTGAGTAAGTGATCCCTGAAGACCACAAGTATCCTTCGTCTGGGCCTGTTGTCGACAGAAAAGTGTACTTGGCCCTTTGCACACCACCATGTTTGAGGGACATTGGCGTGATCACTGCTGATAGGTGGAGGGACAACTATGAATTAACACCTATTTCTGGACAGGAGCAGTTGGGAACAAAGAGTGTGTTGTGGAGTGAAGTGTTTATTTGAGTGTCCAAACTTCCCTCTTTAGGTGGTTATTACTTCCTTACATTCGTGAACATCATAAGAAGCAATGATTATAAATGCCCAGACGCATATTATTACAGCAATTCATTTGTTGAGGTGAGAGGAAATGAGAAGGAAGTTGCTGCACCACTAAATCTATGCCTGAGCACTGCTGAAACCAAACAAAAAGAATTCACGGTGGCTAGATAGGGCTATTTTCTACTGACTCTCTCTGGGGTCCAAAACAGAATCCATTTCTTTCTCTGTTTCTCAGTTTCACTTGTGTAGGGTACCTGTCCCCGCCCCTTCAGCTTGTAGTTTGTCTTTGTCCTTGGATCTCAAGTGAGTCTCCAGTATTGGAGCCCGTAGGTGGTCTTGAGTTTTCATCAGTTCTTCTAACCCTGTGTCTTTTGATTGGAGCACTCAAAGGCTGTGCTTTTATTCTGATATTTGAGAGCTGTGCTCTTACTGCACTTTGAAATTCTTTTTGTTCTCATTAATATACAATCACATGCAGAAAATTATGTTATTCTGTCTACCCTCTTCACCAAGTCACCCCAAATCCCAGTTACAGCCGCTCTCCGTCAGCATGTACTAAGATGCTGTAGAATCACTACATGTCTTCTCTGTGTTGTACAGCCCTACCCATGACACCCCACCCTACACATTATACATGCTAATCCTAATGCCCCCATTCTTTTTCCCCGCACTTATTACTCCCTTCCCACAAACCCTACCCAGTCCCTTTCTCTTTGGTAACTGTTAGTCCACTCTCGGGTTCTGTGAGTCTGCTGCTGTCTTTTCCTTCAGTTTTTCTTTGTTATCATACTCCACACATGAGTGAAATCATTTGGTACATTTATTTCTCCGCCTGGCCTATTTGACTGAGCATAATACCCTCTAGCTCCATCCACGTTATTGCAAATGATAGGATTTGTTTTCTTCTTATGGCTGCTTACTGCACTTTTTAAACTGGATTTCATTCTTCTTTTTTGTTTGTAGTTTTGCCATGTGCTTTCACCATTGCTCTCCTTGTTATGAGCAGTAGCTTTGTGCTAATCGATATGTACCTATACCTATCTATCTGTCTGTCTATTAATCAATTACACAATCAATCATCCTTTTGTCTGTCCATCTGTCCATCTGTACAGAACAGTTAACCATATACCCTATATCACTTTCCTGCACTATGCTCCCAAAAATCCTGCAAAGTATCTAGGCTGCAGAGGGAGCACTGGGTTCACCGAGACACTTGCAGTTCGAGTCGGCCGCGTGTACCTACAAAACCAGGAAATGGTTGTGCTGGGACTTGAACCCGTGTCTCTATCCCCTGTCCTCTTTCATCTCCTTCTAACTTGCTGTCTGTATTTAGCCACATTCATTGACTAAGGGCTCCCTGAAGATCTCAAGTATCATTCCTCTGGGCCTGTTGTCGACAGAAAAGTAAACTTGTTGCTTTGCTCACCACCATGTTTGAAGGACATCAGCGTGATCACCGCCGATAGGACGGAGGGTCAAATAAAAAGGAACACCAATTTCTAGATAGGAGCAGTTGGGAGCTAACAGTGTATTGTGGAGTGACGTGTTTATTGAGTGTCCAAACTTCCCTCTTTAGGTGGTTATTAGATTTTCACATTCGTGAACATCATAAAATCCACTGATTTCAAAGGCCCAGATTCTTATTATTGCAGCAACTCAGTTGTTGAGGTGAGAGAAAATGAGAAGTATGTTGCTGCACCACTAAATCTATGGCTGGGAACTGTTGAAACCAAACAAAAAGAATTCACGGTGGCCAGATAGGGCTATTTTCTGCTGACTGTCTCTGGGGACTCAAACAGAATCCATTTGCTTGATTGTTTGATTTTCCGTTTCACTCGTGTAGGGTACTTGTCCACACACCTTCGGCTTGTAGTTTGTCTGTGTCCTTGGATCTCAAGTGAGTCTCCTGTAAGTAAGCACGTAGGTGTCTTGAGTTTTCATCCCTTCTTTTATCCCTGTGTCTTTTGTTGGCAGCACTCAGTGCCTGACCTTTTATTCTGATGATTCAGAGCTGTGCACTTATTGCACTTAAAGAATATTTTTTATCATTAATCTACAATCACGTGAAGAACATTATGTTTACTATGCTCCCCCCTTCACCAAGTCCCCCCGAAAAACCTCTTCAGTCACTGTCGATCAGCGTAGTTGGATGCTGTAGACCCCTTCACCATGTCCCCCACAAAAGTCCCCGTTACAGTCACTGTCCATCAGTGAGTAGTAAGATGCTATATGATCTCTACTAGTCTTCTCTGTGTTGTACAGTACTCCCCATGCACACCCGACCCCGCGCATTATACATGCTAAACTTAATGCCCCCATTCTTTCTCCCCCGCACTTATCCCTCCCTTCAGACTCACCCTGCCCAGTCCTTTTTCCTTTGGTTACTTTTAGTCAACTCTCGGGTTCTGTGAGTCTGCTGCTGTTTTTTTACTTCAGTTTTTCTTTGTTGTTATACTCCACACATGAGTGAAATCACTTGGTACTTGCCTTTATCCGCCTGCCCTATTTTTCTGAACATACTACCGTCTTGCTCCATCCACGTCATTGCAAATGGTAGTATTTGTTTTCTTCTTAAGGCTGCTTACTGCACTTTTTAAACTGGATTTCATTCTTCCTTTTTGTTTGTAGTTTAGCTATGTTATTCACCATTCAACTCCTGGTTATGAACAATAGCTTTGTGTCAATCGACATGTATCTGTATCTATCTATCTAAAGGTCTGTCTGTCTATCTATGTATCTATGTATGTATATATCTATGTATCTATGTATCTATCTATGTATCTATCTATCTATCTTCCTGTCATCTATCTATGATGTCTATCATCTATTAATCTATGTACCTATCTATCTATCTTTCACCTGTCGTCTGTCTACCTATCTATCTATGAAACAATCATCTTTTTGTCTGCCAATCTATCCCTATGTACAGAACAGTTAACAACATAGCCTATGTCTCTTCCCTACATTATGCTTCCAGAAACCTTGCAAGGTAACTAAGCCATAAGGAGAGCACTGTGTTCACCGATACGCTTTCAGGTAGAGTCAGCAGAGTGTGCTTACAAAACCAGTAAATGGAGGTGAAAGGACTTGAACTCGTATCTTTGTCATCTGTCCTCTTATACTTCCTGCTCGCTTGTTGACTTTATTTAGCCACATTCAGTGAGTAAGTGATCCCTGAAGACCACAAGTATCCTTCGTCTGGGCCTGTTGTCGACAGAAAAGTGTACTTGGCCCTTTGCACACCACCATGTTTGAGGGACATTGGCGTGATCACTGCTGATAGGTGGAGGGACAACTATGAATTAACACCTATTTCTGGACAGGAGCAGTTGGGAACAAAGAGTGTGTTGTGGAGTGAAGTGTTTATTTGAGTGTCCAAACTTCCCTCTTTAGGTGGTTATTACTTCCTTACATTCGTGAACATCATAAGAAGCAATGATTATAAATGCCCAGACGCATATTATTACAGCAATTCATTTGTTGAGGTGAGAGGAAATGAGAAGGAAGTTGCTGCACCACTAAATCTATGCCTGAGCACTGCTGAAACCAAACAAAAAGAATTCACGGTGGCTAGATAGGGCTATTTTCTACTGACTCTCTCTGGGGTCCAAAACAGAATCCATTTCTTTCTCTGTTTCTCAGTTTCACTTGTGTAGGGTACCTGTCCCCGCCCCTTCAGCTTGTAGTTTGTCTTTGTCCTTGGATCTCAAGTGAGTCTCCAGTATTGGAGCCCGTAGGTGGTCTTGAGTTTTCATCAGTTCTTCTAACCCTGTGTCTTTTGATTGGAGCACTCAAAGGCTGTGCTTTTATTCTGATATTTGAGAGCTGTGCTCTTACTGCACTTTGAAATTCTTTTTGTTCTCATTAATATACAATCACATGCAGAAAATTATGTTATTCTGTCTACCCTCTTCACCAAGTCACCCCAAATCCCAGTTACAGCCGCTCTCCGTCAGCATGTACTAAGATGCTGTAGAATCACTACATGTCTTCTCTGTGTTGTACAGCCCTACCCATGACACCCCACCCTACACATTATACATGCTAATCCTAATGCCCCCATTCTTTTTCCCCGCACTTATTACTCCCTTCCCACAAACCCTACCCAGTCCCTTTCTCTTTGGTAACTGTTAGTCCACTCTCGGGTTCTGTGAGTCTGCTGCTGTCTTTTCCTTCAGTTTTTCTTTGTTATCATACTCCACACATGAGTGAAATCATTTGGTACATTTATTTCTCCGCCTGGCCTATTTGACTGAGCATAATACCCTCTAGCTCCATCCACGTTATTGCAAATGATAGGATTTGTTTTCTTCTTATGGCTGCTTACTGCACTTTTTAAACTGGATTTCATTCTTCTTTTTTGTTTGTAGTTTTGCCATGTGCTTTCACCATTGCTCTCCTTGTTATGAGCAGTAGCTTTGTGCTAATCGATATGTACCTATACCTATCTATCTGTCTGTCTATTAATCAATTACACAATCAATCATCCTTTTGTCTGTCCATCTGTCCATCTGTACAGAACAGTTAACCATATACCCTATATCACTTTCCTGCACTATGCTCCCAAAAATCCTGCAAAGTATCTAGGCTGCAGAGGGAGCACTGGGTTCACCGAGACACTTGCAGTTCGAGTCGGCCGCGTGTACCTACAAAACCAGGAAATGGTTGTGCTGGGACTTGAACCCGTGTCTCTATCCCCTGTCCTCTTTCATCTCCTTCTAACTTGCTGTCTGTATTTAGCCACATTCATTGACTAAGGGCTCCCTGAAGATCTCAAGTATCATTCCTCTGGGCCTGTTGTCGACAGAAAAGTAAACTTGTTGCTTTGCTCACCACCATGTTTGAAGGACATCAGCGTGATCACCGCCGATAGGACGGAGGGTCAAATAAAAAGGAACACCAATTTCTAGATAGGAGCAGTTGGGAGCTAACAGTGTATTGTGGAGTGACGTGTTTATTGAGTGTCCAAACTTCCCTCTTTAGGTGGTTATTAGATTTTCACATTCGTGAACATCATAAAATCCACTGATTTCAAAGGCCCAGATTCTTATTATTGCAGCAACTCAGTTGTTGAGGTGAGAGAAAATGAGAAGTATGTTGCTGCACCACTAAATCTATGGCTGGGAACTGTTGAAACCAAACAAAAAGAATTCACGGTGGCCAGATAGGGCTATTTTCTGCTGACTGTCTCTGGGGACTCAAACAGAATCCATTTGCTTGATTGTTTGATTTTCCGTTTCACTCGTGTAGGGTACTTGTCCACACACCTTCGGCTTGTAGTTTGTCTGTGTCCTTGGATCTCAAGTGAGTCTCCTGTAAGTAAGCACGTAGGTGTCTTGAGTTTTCATCCCTTCTTTTATCCCTGTGTCTTTTGTTGGCAGCACTCAGTGCCTGACCTTTTATTCTGATGATTCAGAGCTGTGCACTTATTGCACTTAAAGAATATTTTTTATCATTAATCTACAATCACGTGAAGAACATTATGTTTACTATGCTCCCCCCTTCACCAAGTCCCCCCGAAAAACCTCTTCAGTCACTGTCGATCAGCGTAGTTGGATGCTGTAGACCCCTTCACCATGTCCCCCACAAAAGTCCCCGTTACAGTCACTGTCCATCAGTGAGTAGTAAGATGCTATATGATCTCTACTAGTCTTCTCTGTGTTGTACAGTACTCCCCATGCACACCCGACCCCGCGCATTATACATGCTAAACTTAATGCCCCCATTCTTTCTCCCCCGCACTTATCCCTCCCTTCAGACTCACCCTGCCCAGTCCTTTTTCCTTTGGTTACTTTTAGTCAACTCTCGGGTTCTGTGAGTCTGCTGCTGTTTTTTTACTTCAGTTTTTCTTTGTTGTTATACTCCACACATGAGTGAAATCACTTGGTACTTGCCTTTATCCGCCTGCCCTATTTTTCTGAACATACTACCGTCTTGCTCCATCCACGTCATTGCAAATGGTAGTATTTGTTTTCTTCTTAAGGCTGCTTACTGCACTTTTTAAACTGGATTTCATTCTTCCTTTTTGTTTGTAGTTTAGCTATGTTATTCACCATTCAACTCCTGGTTATGAACAATAGCTTTGTGTCAATCGACATGTATCTGTATCTATCTATCTAAAGGTCTGTCTGTCTATCTATGTATCTATGTATGTATATATCTATGTATCTATGTATCTATCTATGTATCTATCTATCTATCTTCCTGTCATCTATCTATGATGTCTATCATCTATTAATCTATGTACCTATCTATCTATCTTTCACCTGTCGTCTGTCTACCTATCTATCTATGAAACAATCATCTTTTTGTCTGCCAATCTATCCCTATGTACAGAACAGTTAACAACATAGCCTATGTCTCTTCCCTACATTATGCTTCCAGAAACCTTGCAAGGTAACTAAGCCATAAGGAGAGCACTGTGTTCACCGATACGCTTTCAGGTAGAGTCAGCAGAGTGTGCTTACAAAACCAGTAAATGGAGGTGAAAGGACTTGAACTCGTATCTTTGTCATCTGTCCTCTTATACTTCCTGCTCGCTTGTTGACTTTATTTAGCCACATTCAGTGAGTAAGTGATCCCTGAAGACCACAAGTATCCTTCGTCTGGGCCTGTTGTCGACAGAAAAGTGTACTTGGCCCTTTGCACACCACCATGTTTGAGGGACATTGGCGTGATCACTGCTGATAGGTGGAGGGACAACTATGAATTAACACCTATTTCTGGACAGGAGCAGTTGGGAACAAAGAGTGTGTTGTGGAGTGAAGTGTTTATTTGAGTGTCCAAACTTCCCTCTTTAGGTGGTTATTACTTCCTTACATTCGTGAACATCATAAGAAGCAATGATTATAAATGCCCAGACGCATATTATTACAGCAATTCATTTGTTGAGGTGAGAGGAAATGAGAAGGAAGTTGCTGCACCACTAAATCTATGCCTGAGCACTGCTGAAACCAAACAAAAAGAATTCACGGTGGCTAGATAGGGCTATTTTCTACTGACTCTCTCTGGGGTCCAAAACAGAATCCATTTCTTTCTCTGTTTCTCAGTTTCACTTGTGTAGGGTACCTGTCCCCGCCCCTTCAGCTTGTAGTTTGTCTTTGTCCTTGGATCTCAAGTGAGTCTCCAGTATTGGAGCCCGTAGGTGGTCTTGAGTTTTCATCAGTTCTTCTAACCCTGTGTCTTTTGATTGGAGCACTCAAAGGCTGTGCTTTTATTCTGATATTTGAGAGCTGTGCTCTTACTGCACTTTGAAATTCTTTTTGTTCTCATTAATATACAATCACATGCAGAAAATTATGTTATTCTGTCTACCCTCTTCACCAAGTCACCCCAAATCCCAGTTACAGCCGCTCTCCGTCAGCATGTACTAAGATGCTGTAGAATCACTACATGTCTTCTCTGTGTTGTACAGCCCTACCCATGACACCCCACCCTACACATTATACATGCTAATCCTAATGCCCCCATTCTTTTTCCCCGCACTTATTACTCCCTTCCCACAAACCCTACCCAGTCCCTTTCTCTTTGGTAACTGTTAGTCCACTCTCGGGTTCTGTGAGTCTGCTGCTGTCTTTTCCTTCAGTTTTTCTTTGTTATCATACTCCACACATGAGTGAAATCATTTGGTACATTTATTTCTCCGCCTGGCCTATTTGACTGAGCATAATACCCTCTAGCTCCATCCACGTTATTGCAAATGATAGGATTTGTTTTCTTCTTATGGCTGCTTACTGCACTTTTTAAACTGGATTTCATTCTTCTTTTTTGTTTGTAGTTTTGCCATGTGCTTTCACCATTGCTCTCCTTGTTATGAGCAGTAGCTTTGTGCTAATCGATATGTACCTATACCTATCTATCTGTCTGTCTATTAATCAATTACACAATCAATCATCCTTTTGTCTGTCCATCTGTCCATCTGTACAGAACAGTTAACCATATACCCTATATCACTTTCCTGCACTATGCTCCCAAAAATCCTGCAAAGTATCTAGGCTGCAGAGGGAGCACTGGGTTCACCGAGACACTTGCAGTTCGAGTCGGCCGCGTGTACCTACAAAACCAGGAAATGGTTGTGCTGGGACTTGAACCCGTGTCTCTATCCCCTGTCCTCTTTCATCTCCTTCTAACTTGCTGTCTGTATTTAGCCACATTCATTGACTAAGGGCTCCCTGAAGATCTCAAGTATCATTCCTCTGGGCCTGTTGTCGACAGAAAAGTAAACTTGTTGCTTTGCTCACCACCATGTTTGAAGGACATCAGCGTGATCACCGCCGATAGGACGGAGGGTCAAATAAAAAGGAACACCAATTTCTAGATAGGAGCAGTTGGGAGCTAACAGTGTATTGTGGAGTGACGTGTTTATTGAGTGTCCAAACTTCCCTCTTTAGGTGGTTATTAGATTTTCACATTCGTGAACATCATAAAATCCACTGATTTCAAAGGCCCAGATTCTTATTATTGCAGCAACTCAGTTGTTGAGGTGAGAGAAAATGAGAAGTATGTTGCTGCACCACTAAATCTATGGCTGGGAACTGTTGAAACCAAACAAAAAGAATTCACGGTGGCCAGATAGGGCTATTTTCTGCTGACTGTCTCTGGGGACTCAAACAGAATCCATTTGCTTGATTGTTTGATTTTCCGTTTCACTCGTGTAGGGTACTTGTCCACACACCTTCGGCTTGTAGTTTGTCTGTGTCCTTGGATCTCAAGTGAGTCTCCTGTAAGTAAGCACGTAGGTGTCTTGAGTTTTCATCCCTTCTTTTATCCCTGTGTCTTTTGTTGGCAGCACTCAGTGCCTGACCTTTTATTCTGATGATTCAGAGCTGTGCACTTATTGCACTTAAAGAATATTTTTTATCATTAATCTACAATCACGTGAAGAACATTATGTTTACTATGCTCCCCCCTTCACCAAGTCCCCCCGAAAAACCTCTTCAGTCACTGTCGATCAGCGTAGTTGGATGCTGTAGACCCCTTCACCATGTCCCCCACAAAAGTCCCCGTTACAGTCACTGTCCATCAGTGAGTAGTAAGATGCTATATGATCTCTACTAGTCTTCTCTGTGTTGTACAGTACTCCCCATGCACACCCGACCCCGCGCATTATACATGCTAAACTTAATGCCCCCATTCTTTCTCCCCCGCACTTATCCCTCCCTTCAGACTCACCCTGCCCAGTCCTTTTTCCTTTGGTTACTTTTAGTCAACTCTCGGGTTCTGTGAGTCTGCTGCTGTTTTTTTACTTCAGTTTTTCTTTGTTGTTATACTCCACACATGAGTGAAATCACTTGGTACTTGCCTTTATCCGCCTGCCCTATTTTTCTGAACATACTACCGTCTTGCTCCATCCACGTCATTGCAAATGGTAGTATTTGTTTTCTTCTTAAGGCTGCTTACTGCACTTTTTAAACTGGATTTCATTCTTCCTTTTTGTTTGTAGTTTAGCTATGTTATTCACCATTCAACTCCTGGTTATGAACAATAGCTTTGTGTCAATCGACATGTATCTGTATCTATCTATCTAAAGGTCTGTCTGTCTATCTATGTATCTATGTATGTATATATCTATGTATCTATGTATCTATCTATGTATCTATCTATCTATCTTCCTGTCATCTATCTATGATGTCTATCATCTATTAATCTATGTACCTATCTATCTATCTTTCACCTGTCGTCTGTCTACCTATCTATCTATGAAACAATCATCTTTTTGTCTGCCAATCTATCCCTATGTACAGAACAGTTAACAACATAGCCTATGTCTCTTCCCTACATTATGCTTCCAGAAACCTTGCAAGGTAACTAAGCCATAAGGAGAGCACTGTGTTCACCGATACGCTTTCAGGTAGAGTCAGCAGAGTGTGCTTACAAAACCAGTAAATGGAGGTGAAAGGACTTGAACTCGTATCTTTGTCATCTGTCCTCTTATACTTCCTGCTCGCTTGTTGACTTTATTTAGCCACATTCAGTGAGTAAGTGATCCCTGAAGACCACAAGTATCCTTCGTCTGGGCCTGTTGTCGACAGAAAAGTGTACTTGGCCCTTTGCACACCACCATGTTTGAGGGACATTGGCGTGATCACTGCTGATAGGTGGAGGGACAACTATGAATTAACACCTATTTCTGGACAGGAGCAGTTGGGAACAAAGAGTGTGTTGTGGAGTGAAGTGTTTATTTGAGTGTCCAAACTTCCCTCTTTAGGTGGTTATTACTTCCTTACATTCGTGAACATCATAAGAAGCAATGATTATAAATGCCCAGACGCATATTATTACAGCAATTCATTTGTTGAGGTGAGAGGAAATGAGAAGGAAGTTGCTGCACCACTAAATCTATGCCTGAGCACTGCTGAAACCAAACAAAAAGAATTCACGGTGGCTAGATAGGGCTATTTTCTACTGACTCTCTCTGGGGTCCAAAACAGAATCCATTTCTTTCTCTGTTTCTCAGTTTCACTTGTGTAGGGTACCTGTCCCCGCCCCTTCAGCTTGTAGTTTGTCTTTGTCCTTGGATCTCAAGTGAGTCTCCAGTATTGGAGCCCGTAGGTGGTCTTGAGTTTTCATCAGTTCTTCTAACCCTGTGTCTTTTGATTGGAGCACTCAAAGGCTGTGCTTTTATTCTGATATTTGAGAGCTGTGCTCTTACTGCACTTTGAAATTCTTTTTGTTCTCATTAATATACAATCACATGCAGAAAATTATGTTATTCTGTCTACCCTCTTCACCAAGTCACCCCAAATCCCAGTTACAGCCGCTCTCCGTCAGCATGTACTAAGATGCTGTAGAATCACTACATGTCTTCTCTGTGTTGTACAGCCCTACCCATGACACCCCACCCTACACATTATACATGCTAATCCTAATGCCCCCATTCTTTTTCCCCGCACTTATTACTCCCTTCCCACAAACCCTACCCAGTCCCTTTCTCTTTGGTAACTGTTAGTCCACTCTCGGGTTCTGTGAGTCTGCTGCTGTCTTTTCCTTCAGTTTTTCTTTGTTATCATACTCCACACATGAGTGAAATCATTTGGTACATTTATTTCTCCGCCTGGCCTATTTGACTGAGCATAATACCCTCTAGCTCCATCCACGTTATTGCAAATGATAGGATTTGTTTTCTTCTTATGGCTGCTTACTGCACTTTTTAAACTGGATTTCATTCTTCTTTTTTGTTTGTAGTTTTGCCATGTGCTTTCACCATTGCTCTCCTTGTTATGAGCAGTAGCTTTGTGCTAATCGATATGTACCTATACCTATCTATCTGTCTGTCTATTAATCAATTACACAATCAATCATCCTTTTGTCTGTCCATCTGTCCATCTGTACAGAACAGTTAACCATATACCCTATATCACTTTCCTGCACTATGCTCCCAAAAATCCTGCAAAGTATCTAGGCTGCAGAGGGAGCACTGGGTTCACCGAGACACTTGCAGTTCGAGTCGGCCGCGTGTACCTACAAAACCAGGAAATGGTTGTGCTGGGACTTGAACCCGTGTCTCTATCCCCTGTCCTCTTTCATCTCCTTCTAACTTGCTGTCTGTATTTAGCCACATTCATTGACTAAGGGCTCCCTGAAGATCTCAAGTATCATTCCTCTGGGCCTGTTGTCGACAGAAAAGTAAACTTGTTGCTTTGCTCACCACCATGTTTGAAGGACATCAGCGTGATCACCGCCGATAGGACGGAGGGTCAAATAAAAAGGAACACCAATTTCTAGATAGGAGCAGTTGGGAGCTAACAGTGTATTGTGGAGTGACGTGTTTATTGAGTGTCCAAACTTCCCTCTTTAGGTGGTTATTAGATTTTCACATTCGTGAACATCATAAAATCCACTGATTTCAAAGGCCCAGATTCTTATTATTGCAGCAACTCAGTTGTTGAGGTGAGAGAAAATGAGAAGTATGTTGCTGCACCACTAAATCTATGGCTGGGAACTGTTGAAACCAAACAAAAAGAATTCACGGTGGCCAGATAGGGCTATTTTCTGCTGACTGTCTCTGGGGACTCAAACAGAATCCATTTGCTTGATTGTTTGATTTTCCGTTTCACTCGTGTAGGGTACTTGTCCACACACCTTCGGCTTGTAGTTTGTCTGTGTCCTTGGATCTCAAGTGAGTCTCCTGTAAGTAAGCACGTAGGTGTCTTGAGTTTTCATCCCTTCTTTTATCCCTGTGTCTTTTGTTGGCAGCACTCAGTGCCTGACCTTTTATTCTGATGATTCAGAGCTGTGCACTTATTGCACTTAAAGAATATTTTTTATCATTAATCTACAATCACGTGAAGAACATTATGTTTACTATGCTCCCCCCTTCACCAAGTCCCCCCGAAAAACCTCTTCAGTCACTGTCGATCAGCGTAGTTGGATGCTGTAGACCCCTTCACCATGTCCCCCACAAAAGTCCCCGTTACAGTCACTGTCCATCAGTGAGTAGTAAGATGCTATATGATCTCTACTAGTCTTCTCTGTGTTGTACAGTACTCCCCATGCACACCCGACCCCGCGCATTATACATGCTAAACTTAATGCCCCCATTCTTTCTCCCCCGCACTTATCCCTCCCTTCAGACTCACCCTGCCCAGTCCTTTTTCCTTTGGTTACTTTTAGTCAACTCTCGGGTTCTGTGAGTCTGCTGCTGTTTTTTTACTTCAGTTTTTCTTTGTTGTTATACTCCACACATGAGTGAAATCACTTGGTACTTGCCTTTATCCGCCTGCCCTATTTTTCTGAACATACTACCGTCTTGCTCCATCCACGTCATTGCAAATGGTAGTATTTGTTTTCTTCTTAAGGCTGCTTACTGCACTTTTTAAACTGGATTTCATTCTTCCTTTTTGTTTGTAGTTTAGCTATGTTATTCACCATTCAACTCCTGGTTATGAACAATAGCTTTGTGTCAATCGACATGTATCTGTATCTATCTATCTAAAGGTCTGTCTGTCTATCTATGTATCTATGTATGTATATATCTATGTATCTATGTATCTATCTATGTATCTATCTATCTATCTTCCTGTCATCTATCTATGATGTCTATCATCTATTAATCTATGTACCTATCTATCTATCTTTCACCTGTCGTCTGTCTACCTATCTATCTATGAAACAATCATCTTTTTGTCTGCCAATCTATCCCTATGTACAGAACAGTTAACAACATAGCCTATGTCTCTTCCCTACATTATGCTTCCAGAAACCTTGCAAGGTAACTAAGCCATAAGGAGAGCACTGTGTTCACCGATACGCTTTCAGGTAGAGTCAGCAGAGTGTGCTTACAAAACCAGTAAATGGAGGTGAAAGGACTTGAACTCGTATCTTTGTCATCTGTCCTCTTATACTTCCTGCTCGCTTGTTGACTTTATTTAGCCACATTCAGTGAGTAAGTGATCCCTGAAGACCACAAGTATCCTTCGTCTGGGCCTGTTGTCGACAGAAAAGTGTACTTGGCCCTTTGCACACCACCATGTTTGAGGGACATTGGCGTGATCACTGCTGATAGGTGGAGGGACAACTATGAATTAACACCTATTTCTGGACAGGAGCAGTTGGGAACAAAGAGTGTGTTGTGGAGTGAAGTGTTTATTTGAGTGTCCAAACTTCCCTCTTTAGGTGGTTATTACTTCCTTACATTCGTGAACATCATAAGAAGCAATGATTATAAATGCCCAGACGCATATTATTACAGCAATTCATTTGTTGAGGTGAGAGGAAATGAGAAGGAAGTTGCTGCACCACTAAATCTATGCCTGAGCACTGCTGAAACCAAACAAAAAGAATTCACGGTGGCTAGATAGGGCTATTTTCTACTGACTCTCTCTGGGGTCCAAAACAGAATCCATTTCTTTCTCTGTTTCTCAGTTTCACTTGTGTAGGGTACCTGTCCCCGCCCCTTCAGCTTGTAGTTTGTCTTTGTCCTTGGATCTCAAGTGAGTCTCCAGTATTGGAGCCCGTAGGTGGTCTTGAGTTTTCATCAGTTCTTCTAACCCTGTGTCTTTTGATTGGAGCACTCAAAGGCTGTGCTTTTATTCTGATATTTGAGAGCTGTGCTCTTACTGCACTTTGAAATTCTTTTTGTTCTCATTAATATACAATCACATGCAGAAAATTATGTTATTCTGTCTACCCTCTTCACCAAGTCACCCCAAATCCCAGTTACAGCCGCTCTCCGTCAGCATGTACTAAGATGCTGTAGAATCACTACATGTCTTCTCTGTGTTGTACAGCCCTACCCATGACACCCCACCCTACACATTATACATGCTAATCCTAATGCCCCCATTCTTTTTCCCCGCACTTATTACTCCCTTCCCACAAACCCTACCCAGTCCCTTTCTCTTTGGTAACTGTTAGTCCACTCTCGGGTTCTGTGAGTCTGCTGCTGTCTTTTCCTTCAGTTTTTCTTTGTTATCATACTCCACACATGAGTGAAATCATTTGGTACATTTATTTCTCCGCCTGGCCTATTTGACTGAGCATAATACCCTCTAGCTCCATCCACGTTATTGCAAATGATAGGATTTGTTTTCTTCTTATGGCTGCTTACTGCACTTTTTAAACTGGATTTCATTCTTCTTTTTTGTTTGTAGTTTTGCCATGTGCTTTCACCATTGCTCTCCTTGTTATGAGCAGTAGCTTTGTGCTAATCGATATGTACCTATACCTATCTATCTGTCTGTCTATTAATCAATTACACAATCAATCATCCTTTTGTCTGTCCATCTGTCCATCTGTACAGAACAGTTAACCATATACCCTATATCACTTTCCTGCACTATGCTCCCAAAAATCCTGCAAAGTATCTAGGCTGCAGAGGGAGCACTGGGTTCACCGAGACACTTGCAGTTCGAGTCGGCCGCGTGTACCTACAAAACCAGGAAATGGTTGTGCTGGGACTTGAACCCGTGTCTCTATCCCCTGTCCTCTTTCATCTCCTTCTAACTTGCTGTCTGTATTTAGCCACATTCATTGACTAAGGGCTCCCTGAAGATCTCAAGTATCATTCCTCTGGGCCTGTTGTCGACAGAAAAGTAAACTTGTTGCTTTGCTCACCACCATGTTTGAAGGACATCAGCGTGATCACCGCCGATAGGACGGAGGGTCAAATAAAAAGGAACACCAATTTCTAGATAGGAGCAGTTGGGAGCTAACAGTGTATTGTGGAGTGACGTGTTTATTGAGTGTCCAAACTTCCCTCTTTAGGTGGTTATTAGATTTTCACATTCGTGAACATCATAAAATCCACTGATTTCAAAGGCCCAGATTCTTATTATTGCAGCAACTCAGTTGTTGAGGTGAGAGAAAATGAGAAGTATGTTGCTGCACCACTAAATCTATGGCTGGGAACTGTTGAAACCAAACAAAAAGAATTCACGGTGGCCAGATAGGGCTATTTTCTGCTGACTGTCTCTGGGGACTCAAACAGAATCCATTTGCTTGATTGTTTGATTTTCCGTTTCACTCGTGTAGGGTACTTGTCCACACACCTTCGGCTTGTAGTTTGTCTGTGTCCTTGGATCTCAAGTGAGTCTCCTGTAAGTAAGCACGTAGGTGTCTTGAGTTTTCATCCCTTCTTTTATCCCTGTGTCTTTTGTTGGCAGCACTCAGTGCCTGACCTTTTATTCTGATGATTCAGAGCTGTGCACTTATTGCACTTAAAGAATATTTTTTATCATTAATCTACAATCACGTGAAGAACATTATGTTTACTATGCTCCCCCCTTCACCAAGTCCCCCCGAAAAACCTCTTCAGTCACTGTCGATCAGCGTAGTTGGATGCTGTAGACCCCTTCACCATGTCCCCCACAAAAGTCCCCGTTACAGTCACTGTCCATCAGTGAGTAGTAAGATGCTATATGATCTCTACTAGTCTTCTCTGTGTTGTACAGTACTCCCCATGCACACCCGACCCCGCGCATTATACATGCTAAACTTAATGCCCCCATTCTTTCTCCCCCGCACTTATCCCTCCCTTCAGACTCACCCTGCCCAGTCCTTTTTCCTTTGGTTACTTTTAGTCAACTCTCGGGTTCTGTGAGTCTGCTGCTGTTTTTTTACTTCAGTTTTTCTTTGTTGTTATACTCCACACATGAGTGAAATCACTTGGTACTTGCCTTTATCCGCCTGCCCTATTTTTCTGAACATACTACCGTCTTGCTCCATCCACGTCATTGCAAATGGTAGTATTTGTTTTCTTCTTAAGGCTGCTTACTGCACTTTTTAAACTGGATTTCATTCTTCCTTTTTGTTTGTAGTTTAGCTATGTTATTCACCATTCAACTCCTGGTTATGAACAATAGCTTTGTGTCAATCGACATGTATCTGTATCTATCTATCTAAAGTTCTGTCTGTCTATCTATGTATCTATGTATGTATATATCTATGTATCTATGTATCTATCTATGTATCTATCTATCTATCTTCCTGTCATCTATCTATGATGTCTATCATCTATTAATCTATGTACCTATCTATCTATCTTTCACCTGTCGTCTGTCTACCTATCTATCTATGAAACAATCATCTTTTTGTCTGCCAATCTATCCTTATGTACAGAACAGTTAACAACATAGCCTATGTCTCTTCCCTACATTATGCTTCCAGAAACCTTGCAAGGTAACTAAGCCATAAGGAGAGCACTGTGTTCACCGATACGCTTTCAGGTAGAGTCAGCAGAGTGTGCTTACAAAACCAGTAAATGGAGGTGAAAGGACTTGAACTCGTATCTTTGTCATCTGTCCTCTTATACTTCCTGCTCGCTTGTTGACTTTATTTAGCCACATTCAGTGAGTAAGTGATCCCTGAAGACCACAAGTATCCTTCGTCTGGGCCTGTTGTCGACAGAAAAGTGTACTTGGCCCTTTGCACACCACCATGTTTGAGGGACATTGGCGTGATCACTGCTGATAGGTGGAGGGACAAATATGAATTAACACCTATTTCTGGACAGGAGCAGTTGGGAACAAAGAGTGTGTTGTGGAGTGAAGTGTTTATTTGAGTGCCCAAACTTCCCTCTTTATGTGGTTATTACTTCTTTACATTCGTGAACATCATAAAAAGCAATGATTATAAATGCCCAGACGCATATTATTACAGCAATTCATTTGTTGAGGTGAGAGGAAATGAGAAGGAAGTTGCTGCACCACTAAATCTATGCCTGAGCACTGCTGAAACCAAACAAAAAGAATTCACGGTGGCTAGATAGGGCTATTTTCTACTGACTCTCTCTGGGGTCCAAAACAGAATCCATTTCTTTCTCTGTTTCTCAGTTTCACTTGTGTAGGGTACCTGTCCCCGCCCCTTCAGCTTGTAGTTTGTCTTTGTCCTTGGATCTCAAGTGAGTCTCCAGTATTGGAGCCCGTAGGTGGTCTTGAGTTTTCATCAGTTCTTCTAACCCTGTGTCTTTTGATTGGAGCACTCAAAGGCTGTGCTTTTATTCTGATATTTGAGAGCTGTGCTCTTACTGCACTTTGAAATTCTTTTTGTTCTCATTAATATACAATCACATGCAGAAAATTATGTTATTCTGTCTACCCTCTTCACCAAGTCACCCCAAATCCCAGTTACAGCCGCTCTCCGTCAGCATGTACTAAGATGCTGTAGAATCACTACATGTCTTCTCTGTGTTGTACAGCCCTACCCATGACACCCCACCCTACACATTATACATGCTAATCCTAATGCCCCCATTCTTTTTCCCCGCACTTATTACTCCCTTCCCACAAACCCTACCCAGTCCCTTTCTCTTTGGTAACTGTTAGTCCACTCTCGGGTTCTGTGAGTCTGCTGCTGTCTTTTCCTTCAGTTTTTCTTTGTTATCATACTCCACACATGAGTGAAATCATTTGGTACATTTATTTCTCCGCCTGGCCTATTTGACTGAGCATAATACCCTCTAGCTCCATCCACGTTATTGCAAATGATAGGATTTGTTTTCTTCTTATGGCTGCTTACTGCACTTTTTAAACTGGATTTCATTCTTCTTTTTTGTTTGTAGTTTTGCCATGTGCTTTCACCATTGCTCTCCTTGTTATGAGCAGTAGCTTTGTGCTAATCGATATGTACCTATACCTATCTATCTGTCTGTCTATTAATCAATTACACAATCAATCATCCTTTTGTCTGTCCATCTGTCCATCTGTACAGAACAGTTAACCATATACCCTATATCACTTTCCTGCACTATGCTCCCAAAAATCCTGCAAAGTATCTAGGCTGCAGAGGGAGCACTGGGTTCACCGAGACACTTGCAGTTCGAGTCGGCCGCGTGTACCTACAAAACCAGGAAATGGTTGTGCTGGGACTTGAACCCGTGTCTCTATCCCCTGTCCTCTTTCATCTCCTTCTAACTTGCTGTCTGTATTTAGCCACATTCATTGACTAAGGGCTCCCTGAAGATCTCAAGTATCATTCCTCTGGGCCTGTTGTCGACAGAAAAGTAAACTTGTTGCTTTGCTCACCACCATGTTTGAAGGACATCAGCGTGATCACCGCCGATAGGACGGAGGGTCAAATAAAAAGGAACACCAATTTCTAGATAGGAGCAGTTGGGAGCTAACAGTGTATTGTGGAGTGACGTGTTTATTGAGTGTCCAAACTTCCCTCTTTAGGTGGTTATTAGATTTTCACATTCGTGAACATCATAAAATCCACTGATTTCAAAGGCCCAGATTCTTATTATTGCAGCAACTCAGTTGTTGAGGTGAGAGAAAATGAGAAGTATGTTGCTGCACCACTAAATCTATGGCTGGGAACTGTTGAAACCAAACAAAAAGAATTCACGGTGGCCAGATAGGGCTATTTTCTGCTGACTGTCTCTGGGGACTCAAACAGAATCCATTTGCTTGATTGTTTGATTTTCCGTTTCACTCGTGTAGGGTACTTGTCCACACACCTTCGGCTTGTAGTTTGTCTGTGTCCTTGGATCTCAAGTGAGTCTCCTGTAAGTAAGCACGTAGGTGTCTTGAGTTTTCATCCCTTCTTTTATCCCTGTGTCTTTTGTTGGCAGCACTCAGTGCCTGACCTTTTATTCTGATGATTCAGAGCTGTGCACTTATTGCACTTAAAGAATATTTTTTATCATTAATCTACAATCACGTGAAGAACATTATGTTTACTATGCTCCCCCCTTCACCAAGTCCCCCCGAAAAACCTCTTCAGTCACTGTCGATCAGCGTAGTTGGATGCTGTAGACCCCTTCACCATGTCCCCCACAAAAGTCCCCGTTACAGTCACTGTCCATCAGTGAGTAGTAAGATGCTATATGATCTCTACTAGTCTTCTCTGTGTTGTACAGTACTCCCCATGCACACCCGACCCCGCGCATTATACATGCTAAACTTAATGCCCCCATTCTTTCTCCCCCGCACTTATCCCTCCCTTCAGACTCACCCTGCCCAGTCCTTTTTCCTTTGGTTACTTTTAGTCAACTCTCGGGTTCTGTGAGTCTGCTGCTGTTTTTTTACTTCAGTTTTTCTTTGTTGTTATACTCCACACATGAGTGAAATCACTTGGTACTTGCCTTTATCCGCCTGCCCTATTTTTCTGAACATACTACCGTCTTGCTCCATCCACGTCATTGCAAATGGTAGTATTTGTTTTCTTCTTAAGGCTGCTTACTGCACTTTTTAAACTGGATTTCATTCTTCCTTTTTGTTTGTAGTTTAGCTATGTTATTCACCATTCAACTCCTGGTTATGAACAATAGCTTTGTGTCAATCGACATGTATCTGTATCTATCTATCTAAAGGTCTGTCTGTCTATCTATGTATCTATGTATGTATATATCTATGTATCTATGTATCTATCTATGTATCTATCTATCTATCTTCCTGTCATCTATCTATGATGTCTATCATCTATTAATCTATGTACCTATCTATCTATCTTTCACCTGTCGTCTGTCTACCTATCTATCTATGAAACAATCATCTTTTTGTCTGCCAATCTATCCCTATGTACAGAACAGTTAACAACATAGCCTATGTCTCTTCCCTACATTATGCTTCCAGAAACCTTGCAAGGTAACTAAGCCATAAGGAGAGCACTGTGTTCACCGATACGCTTTCAGGTAGAGTCAGCAGAGTGTGCTTACAAAACCAGTAAATGGAGGTGAAAGGACTTGAACTCGTATCTTTGTCATCTGTCCTCTTATACTTCCTGCTCGCTTGTTGACTTTATTTAGCCACATTCAGTGAGTAAGTGATCCCTGAAGACCACAAGTATCCTTCGTCTGGGCCTGTTGTCGACAGAAAAGTGTACTTGGCCCTTTGCACACCACCATGTTTGAGGGACATTGGCGTGATCACTGCTGATAGGTGGAGGGACAACTATGAATTAACACCTATTTCTGGACAGGAGCAGTTGGGAACAAAGAGTGTGTTGTGGAGTGAAGTGTTTATTTGAGTGTCCAAACTTCCCTCTTTAGGTGGTTATTACTTCCTTACATTCGTGAACATCATAAGAAGCAATGATTATAAATGCCCAGACGCATATTATTACAGCAATTCATTTGTTGAGGTGAGAGGAAATGAGAAGGAAGTTGCTGCACCACTAAATCTATGCCTGAGCACTGCTGAAACCAAACAAAAAGAATTCACGGTGGCTAGATAGGGCTATTTTCTACTGACTCTCTCTGGGGTCCAAAACAGAATCCATTTCTTTCTTTGTTTCTCAGTTTCACTTGTGTAGGGTACCTGTCCCCGCCCCTTCAGCTTGTAGTTTGTCTTTGTCCTTGGATCTCAAGTGAGTCTCCAGTAAGGGAGCACGTAGGTGGTCTTGAGTTTTCATCAGTTCTTCTAACCCTGTGTCTTTTGATTGGAGCACTCAAAGGCTGTACTTTTATTCTGATATTTGAGAGCTGTGCTCTTACTGCACTTTGAAATTCTTTTTGTTCTCATTAATATACAATCACATGCAGAAAATTATGTTATTCTGTCTACCCTCTTCACCAAGTCACCCCAAATCCCAGTTACAGCCGCTCTCCGTCAGCATGTACTAAGATGCTGTAGAATCACTACATGTCTTCTCTGTGTTGTACAGCCCTACCCATGACACCCCACCCTACACATTATACATGCTAATCCTAATGCCCCCATTCTTTTTCCCCGCACTTATTACTCCCTTCCCACAAACCCTACCCAGTCCCTTTCTCTTTGGTAACTGTTAGTCCACTCTCGGGTTCTGTGAGTCTGCTGCTGTCTTTTCCTTCAGTTTTTCTTTGTTATCATACTCCACACATGAGTGAAATCATTTGGTACATTTATTTCTCCGCCTGGCCTATTTGACTGAGCATAATACCCTCTAGCTCCATCCACGTTATTGCAAATGATAGGATTTGTTTTCTTCTTATGGCTGCTTACTGCACTTTTTAAACTGGATTTCATTCTTCTTTTTTGTTTGTAGTTTTGCCATGTGCTTTCACCATTGCTCTCCTTGTTATGAGCAGTAGCTTTGTGCTAATCGATATGTACCTATACCTATCTATCTGTCTGTCTATCTATTAATCAATTACACAATCAATCATCCTTTTGTCTGTCCATCTGTCCATCTGTACAGAACAGTTAACCATATACCCTATATCACTTTCCTGCACTATGCTCCCAAAAATCCTGCAAAGTATCTAGGCTGCAGAGGGAGCACTGGGTTCACCGAGACACTTGCAGTTCGAGTCGGCCGCGTGTACCTACAAAACCAGGAAATGGTTGTGCTGGGACTTGAACCCGTGTCTCTATCCCCTGTCCTCTTTCATCTCCTTCTAACTTGCTGTCTGTATTTAGCCACATTCATTGACTAAGGGCTCCCTGAAGATCTCAAGTATCATTCCTCTGGGCCTGTTGTCGACAGAAAAGTAAACTTGTTGCTTTGCTCACCACCATGTTTGAAGGACATCAGCGTGATCACCGCCGATAGGACGGAGGGTCAAATAAAAAGGAACACCAATTTCTAGATAGGAGCAGTTGGGAGCTAACAGTGTATTGTGGAGTGACGTGTTTATTGAGTGTCCAAACTTCCCTCTTTAGGTGGTTATTAGATTTTCACATTCGTGAACATCATAAAATCCACTGATTTCAAAGGCCCAGATTCTTATTATTGCAGCAACTCAGTTGTTGAGGTGAGAGAAAATGAGAAGTATGTTGCTGCACCACTAAATCTATGGCTGGGAACTGTTGAAACCAAACAAAAAGAATTCACGGTGGCCAGATAGGGCTATTTTCTGCTGACTGTCTCTGGGGACTCAAACAGAATCCATTTGCTTGATTGTTTGATTTTCCGTTTCACTCGTGTAGGGTACTTGTCCACACACCTTCGGCTTGTAGTTTGTCTGTGTCCTTGGATCTCAAGTGAGTCTCCTGTAAGTAAGCACGTAGGTGTCTTGAGTTTTCATCCCTTCTTTTATCCCTGTGTCTTTTGTTGGCAGCACTCAGTGCCTGACCTTTTATTCTGATGATTCAGAGCTGTGCACTTATTGCACTTAAAGAATATTTTTTATCATTAATCTACAATCACGTGAAGAACATTATGTTTACTATGCTCCCCCCTTCACCAAGTCCCCCCGAAAAACCTCTTCAGTCACTGTCGATCAGCGTAGTTGGATGCTGTAGACCCCTTCACCATGTCCCCCACAAAAGTCCCCGTTACAGTCACTGTCCATCAGTGAGTAGTAAGATGCTATATGATCTCTACTAGTCTTCTCTGTGTTGTACAGTACTCCCCATGCACACCCGACCCCGCGCATTATACATGCTAAACTTAATGCCCCCATTCTTTCTCCCCCGCACTTATCCCTCCCTTCAGACTCACCCTGCCCAGTCCTTTTTCCTTTGGTTACTTTTAGTCAACTCTCGGGTTCTGTGAGTCTGCTGCTGTTTTTTTACTTCAGTTTTT
>NW_026644790.1:0-105306 GCF_030020395.1 Manis pentadactyla
AGCTTCCATCACTGCTGAGTACCAATGTCAGTGTAAAGAGGTGTAACTATCACTTACTTACCCGTGTTTACTAAGGTATGGCAATACTCCATTGGAACTGAGGCAATGTGTAACCATCCCACTGCCTGGAGATAAACTCATTCTGATGTAAGGTTTAACATGCAGACCAGCTTGAACAGCTTTTTTAGCCAAAAGACCTGCACAGTGAACAATGATTCATTACGGTGATGTCTCTCCCTCCTTCCTCACATTAAAGGGGGAAGCGAGAAAGTATTTATTTAACAAGCCAATCTCCATCTCTTGTCAGGGTAAAAGTCCACACTCATGAATTTACTGTCATTATTTTGTCCACTCTATGCTCTTGATTTTTTTCATTTGAAACAAACCACAAGTTGCAGCAGATACACTAGCTTTACATTGTAAATCGTTCACGTGCAGCCTGATGTGGCATGCGCATAAATGGACCAAAGGACGATATGTAGTAATATAATGCACACAGTAACCAATGCATAGTGAGCCTTTTAAAATTCCAGTCATAATAAACAATAATTCAGCATGTATTACACATGACTTTTAACAATGAGTGGTTCTATGTGCATACAACTGATTTCATTTACAATCCTTACCAATCATCTTTTACTCTCAATGGACTATGGCACACTACTATGGAAACTTCACATAGATTATCAAGGGATTCGATCATTATACTTCTAAATTACCAGAAGCAGCAGATACAACCTAAAACTAATAGACATGCAAGTTATGATTTTTTAAAAATTTACCTCCCATGTAATAAAAACAAAATTAGTAACATAAATCAAACCTAGTCTCCTTGAGACCTAATGTTGAAGACCTAAAAATCTCATGAAGTTTCTCAGACACAGACACTGATACTCACGTGTGATATAGAAAAACCACATAACAGAAAAGTAAAAACTAATTTAGGAAAAGACTATGTATGGCCATAAAACACAACCTACCTGCAGAGAGCATGACAGATGGATTGCAGTTATTGATGCACCTGGTAACTGCAGCGATGATGACAGACTCATGGGATAGCTGATAGTCACCTCATTCATAGCGAATAGTGAAGGCATCATTCTGCTTTTCGGCAGCAATTTGGAAGCCTTTAAATCCAACCTATGTAAATTTGCACATAAATATAAACTATGCTTTCTGGATACAAATAGGAAAAAAGACTGGCAGAAAATACAGCAGATCCTTGACATATGATGATGTGACACTGGAAGTTCTGATTATTTGTGAGTGTTGCTAAAGATTCATGATCTTTAGTAGTTAAGATTCAGCTAAAATATGAATTTGAGTAGTCACAATAAGAATTACTAGGTACAGCCAACTACCCAGAATGCAGGTATACCTTGGCTTTATTGTTCTCTGCTCACTGCTGTTCAGGTAATACTCAAGAGATGTACAAATTTTCTTTGTTAACAATGGCCCTGAAGATCTGCTTCAAAATGAGCCTGTGAACCTATGTGTATAAAATAGATGAAGCAAGACTGCCAATGAGTTGTTAATTGTTGAAGTGAAGTACATGGGAATTCAATACACCATTTTGTTCCTGTCTAAGTCTGACATTTTCTCTCTCTCTCTCTCTCTCTCTCTCTCACACACACACACACACACAAAGAAATTTTAAGAAAGGAAGGCTCTGAATGCCAGCTACTAGTTCTCAGAATAGAGAAAGTGGCAAGATTGAAGCCATGATTCTCAGAAATTCTGTATAAACCCCAAAGTCAGAGGTCACTTGTTACCAGATTTTGAGAATAATTAGTTACACAGTAGTGTTTTTCTCCTATTCTGGGAAGTCACAAAAGTCTAGAACAGTGCTATTCAACAGAATTTTTCTGTGATGATGTGAATATTTAGTATCTATGCTGTCCAACACAAAAGTGTTAACCACAAGTAACTATCCAGCACCTGAAATGAGGCCACTGTGACTAAGAAACCCAAATTTTAATTAATTTAAATTTTAACTTAAAGAGAGACAGTCAACCTCTGCTCCTCACAGTGGACCTGGGTAAACGACTGATCTATACTTTGGTCAGAAGGAAAAATGGGGCTGATGGTGTGTGCTGTAACAAAAAAACACAGCAGATTGACTTTATGGGTCACCTGGCTAGTTCTATATTACTTATTCAACACAAAGTGCACTGACAAGGATATCAATAGAGTGATCTACCTTTTCATTTAAGCAAGCTTGGAAATCACTTTTCATTTCTGTCACAGCAACTCTATCCTGAGGTCTTTTTGGACCACTGACAGATGGAACTATTGAATTCAGATTAATCTGGATCACCTAGATCATGGAGAAAAGGGAAAGGATTTAGAACTTTAAGTAAAGATTCTAACTTAAGGACTAATTTCTGAAGCACACTGAGTTACGTATTCATTCTGACATTCAACCCCAGAAATACAGATTTTTTTAACAACCCCATTTATGAAACATGACAAAAACTGCTAGAAGACTAGCAGAACAATGCACACACTGTCCAACATCAATTGAATAGTCTGTAAAAAATTTTCTGTTCCCCAAATGTTTTTTTTTCCCAGGAAGATGATAAACACTGTCTTCACAGATGTCTCTTGTACAGTGGATGCCTGTGGTGACTATCAACTTTGGCCTCTGAGCTCTAAATTCTCCCTTCTTTGCCTGTTCTGTGACAGTGGAGTTGGGCTCGTGAGCATTTACCCTTTCACGGCCAGTCAGTAGATGGTGGTGGAGGGACACGACAGAGAAAGGGTTTTTCATTTGCTGGTTCCCCAGTGTCTAGCTGGCCAGGCAGGCTCCTGCAGGTCACACTTTTATTCCTTGGTTCAAAAAATTATTTTTTTAAAAACCCCACCTTCCACCTAAGTTTCTATTAATTTCTCTGGTATTTCTATCACTTCCTGTCATCCACTTATCCAGCGTATGTGCAAATTAAGTTTCCCTTCATTGAGACCTTCATGATTCCTCTACAACCCCGCTTGTTCTGAATGACCTTGACCACAAACCTGCTTTCCTTATGCCTTCATTTCTCGGGTCCAGGTGATCGTAGTCTTTGTGTTTAAAAGTGGGATTCATGAGTTTCTCTTGAAATCAATTTATTGATGGGTTATAGCTTTATTTCTTAATATGGTCAGGTTTTTAATAAGCAAATGTATTCAATTTTATTTTACCACTACCACATTTCTACTTACTTTTTCTTACTCTTTCCTACAATTCTTTCTTCCCTTCTTTGTTTTTTAATGTGGACAAAGCACTAGAGTCAATAAACTGTGGTGAAGTGGACCAGAAAATCCTCACAGAAGTTAGAAGACCCGACCAAAGCAAATTTACACCAATTCAATCCCTATGGGTCCTATACTAGCCTTCAATATGCCAGTAATGTATTCACCTATTTGCCTAACATGTTTCCTGAATATCTACTGTGTGCCAGTCAGTGTTCTAGGAGCTGAAGATGCAATGCAAAAAATAAAAATAAATAAAAATAAATAGTGCAGACACAAGTTCCTGTCCTAATGGAGCCTATGTGTACCTTCCATTTGGAAAGACAGACAAACCAGTACACAAATTAAGATTTCAAGGAGGGATACATGCTATCAAGAACAATACAGCTGGGTGAGAAAATGGATTCCCACCCCCCACAAAAAATATAGCTAACAGTTAAACACACCTATGATAACATCCTGTTGTTTATTTAGATCCTTGACACACTACTAGAAAATGAATGTTATTAAAATTAAGACTCCTGAAAGTGAATACTACCTACTTCAATATAAACACAAATCCTCAACAGATTAGAAACGTTTGCTTAGATTGTAAAATATATTTAACATTTAAGACTGCATAACTGGATATCCCTTTCATAATTGTGGATTTTCACAAAATATAGACATTAACCAGGTGCAGACATCATCAAAACTGGTATTTTGGGAGGATATTATAGTGATCGTGAAGTAGAAAAAATTAGAGTGCTAAATTAAGAGTCAATTTTGTACTTTAAATACTAAAAATTTAGACCCCATAAAAAGTTGAAAAATTCACTGTAATAGAAATCTATGTAAAATTAATTAACTAAATGAGACTCACATACCCATAAGCTTGTTAAATAGTAATAATGGCTAAAATTTATTGAGCACTTACTATGTGCCTGAGGCTGTTCTAATGAATTTGTGTTTGATCTTTAAAGAATCCTGAGTTAGATAGGATCTTCCTATCTTAGAGATGGGGAAAATGAGGCAGAAAAGCTAAATAAAATGCCCAATGTTACAAAACTAATAAATTTTAGGGCTGGGATTCAAACCCAGGTGGTTAGGCTCCAGAATTTACACTCTTCACTACTACTTGGGTTATTCTGTATATACTTGGGAGTACTCAGGCGTTCCTGAATTATTCTGGTTATTGCTAAACAATTTCACAGCTTTAAGGTATGCTTCCATTGACTTGAGTTTGTCTTTATCAAAACCTAAAAAGAAGATTAATAACAAAAATCAAGTAAGGAATTGTGAAATCTTTGGGGGTAGGGTTCTTCATTCCAATGATGAGCAAGAAACAAATATTCCAGATTACAAAATACTCAGAATAGATTTCTTTCCAAATTAATATTTGATATTATTCTCAAGAGTAAAGTTTACCCTTCATGAAAACGCTACTTGCTAAAAACACCTACCAGCCCTTACTTAAAAGTTAATCACTGATGATAAATACTGAGCAACTTCTATAAGACTCGCAAAAAATATTATTTGCAAAAGAAAAACCAGTAATAAAACCGAACATAATAAATTACTATCCACCATGAAGGAAGAAATCCATCACTTTCCATAAACAATAAACAATATTAATAGTTAAAATGAAAGAATAAAGTGAAAGTTAAGAACAGTTTTACAGAGAAAAAGCAGAAATTAAAGAATTTAGATGTTGATATTAAAAGTTTCCAATTGAACATTGGGGTGGTTGTCTGTAAGCCTGATGAGAAGTAAAATGACTTATGCAGGTGGTCTTTCCGCAGGATTGTCACAGAACACATCCTCCAAGTTATAAGTTCTTCTCACAATGTAACAGTAACATTCCTCCAGCAAGGGGTGGGGTCTGTGTTCCCCCTGCACCAAAGCAGTGTGATTTCCAGAAGGCTGGCTGTCTCTGTGTCCTCAGACCACTGGATTCCTAAAGCCACCACATGAGAAAGCCCAGACCCATGTAGAAGCCACCCATCAAAATCCAGCTTGGAGAAATCTCAGCATTTTATGAGGACTAATCCCTCTCCAGGAATCCAAATGAATTGTTATTCATTTTGCCATGTGACTTATAATAATCTTCTCCCAAAATGAAAAATACTAGAATATATTCCCCAAATATATGTATGATTAGAGATTAGGAGTTCAACAATGATCTCTTTAAAAGAGGAAGAGGGGCAATTTAAAAACAAAACAAAACAAAATGAAAAAAACAGGCAATAGGCTGATAGACACTGAGAAGTCACTGGTGGTTACCATGGGGGAGGAATTGGGGTTGGTGGGTGAAACAGAGAGTCACAAAATCTCAATCATAATATAAATTAGTCACAGACATGAAAGTACAGCATATAGTCAACAGTTCTGGGGTGAGCATTTAATGATGTATGTAAGTGTTGAATCACTGTGTTGTATACCTGAAACCAATATAAGATTGTATAGCAACTATGCTTCAATAAAAAAACAAAATTGTTTTTACTTAAAAAAAAGAGGAAGTGGATCAAAATAAGAAAAGAGATCCTGCTTTTTAAAAACAAGGGGCCTTATGTAGTATCAACACATTGTGGGTTTTCAGGTACTTCTTATAATACATAAACTACTCAACATAAGAGTGGTAAAAACTCCTAGCTAACCAGGCTACAGAAGATTCGGAACTTGTAACCCTGTGCTGCTTTTCACCAAATCACGTGCTTCTTACTGTCAGAGCACTGGGTCCCAAACTCTTTCTCTGGTGACCACCTATTCCTGCTAAAAGAACAGATGAGAATATTCTCAAGCTTGACTCCCATTAAACTGCAACCTCTGATCCCTAAGCAGAATGGAGGTCTCCATCATTATGGGGAAAAACAAAGCTGAAGGTAGGCAGTATAGATAATCCCTTTACGTTGCCGTAAATGGGCCCCAGGGAACCAGGAACAGACCAGACATCTGGGAAGTTTATTATGCATTTTATGCATTCTTTTAAAATAAGACAATTTCATGAATAACTAAATAACATGTACAAGAATAGTGACTTACTATAGAATATTTCAGAGACACACACTGGAAATGTAACAAGTTTAACCTAAATGATCTTGCTTCTTACCTGTATGTTCTAAATGTTTTAAAGTCACATTGTCAACAGGGAAAAAGCTGAGGATAGCACCATATTCTGGACACATATTTGCTATTGTAGTTTGATCCACTATAGATAATTGTGAAACTCCACTTCCAAAAAACTCAACAAACTTTACAGCCACTTCTACATGCCTGAGGTGCTAATAAAGGGACACACATAAATACACAAAATCAGCAATAAGATAAGCATGGTTTCTTTGAAAACTACAAAATCTAATTTTTAACTCTTACTAGTGACGGTGAAGGAAAGAGATCCACTTGTTCTTATGAAACAGGAACTCCTTCCGGTTTTGCAGGTGTTTTAAGATAAACTGTCAATAGAAGAGTGGTCCAATGTCACTGTTAGGAGAGAAAAGGGCCTGAAAACTCAAAATGGCTAAGATTTACATTTTAATGTCTCGGAAATAAAGGTATACCTTAGAATCAATGGTGAGTCTGTTAGCTGGCAGTCTTTCTTAGCAGTATTTTAAATAAGGTTGTGTCTATCCATTAATGGCATCGTAAATTGGATGAAATAGTAATATACAGATGAACTGTATTTTTAAAAAAATTACATGTTGGCTATAAAAATTCTTCAAATTCCAACTATAGCATCACTAGTTTCTACAGCACATTAAATTTTACACCACAAATATTTACAGCATCATTAATTATAGGTAAATTCCATTTTGATAACATTTAAGATGTGGCTTCAAAATTCCTTCTAAAATCATTTTTCTTAGTTTTTACCAAGAACCAAACAGCTACTCACCTGTTCTAAATTATAAAATGGTCTTGGATTGGTACAGTGAGGCAACTAGGGAGGGGACTAAAAATGAAACAGCCTTCAACCTGGGAACAATACTAAGTCCAAACATCTCAGAGGTGGTAGGGGTCACTTAATCCAAACGACTTAAGATATAGAAACTCAAGCCTAGGAGAAAGATGTTTGTTTAAATTCATGAAGATGAGAGCAATACAGATTAGATATACCAAACCAACTGCTACTTTCACCAAATTAATGAGGTACCACAATATACACTGTGAAAACCAAGATAAAATCAGTCCTATGAAGACCATGAATAGAACTTCAAAGAAGAAAAAGAATTCAATAAATGTAAACATATGTAACAGATTGAAATTTTCTATGAACTAAAACATCAAAAATAGATCATAATATTGCTAAGAAAAAAATACAGCCAGAGGGCTCTAAAGGCAAGATTAATTATCAGTATGTCTAAAGGAAAGAATTGATTCCTCTAAAAATATAATGGCATATTCCTTTTCCTTTGGGATAACCCTACAATTCTCAATTTAACTTTGTGATCTTTTGGTACCATACATGGAATCAATCATTTTTCCTAAGATGTCAAAATCTTTTTTAGAGGTGGAGCCAAGATGGCGGCATGAGTAGAGGAGCAGAAATCTCCTCCCAAAACCACATATATGTTTGAAAATACAACAAAGACAACTCTTCCTGAAAGAGAGACCAGAAGACCCAGGAAAACAACCAGACTACATCCACACCTGCGAGAACCCAGCATCTCACGAAGGGGGTAAGATACAAGCCGCAGCCAAGTGGGACCTGAGCGCCCCTCACACCAGCTCCCCAGCGGGAGGAGAGGAGTCAGAGAGGGAGGGAGAAGGAGCCCAGGACTGCTAATCAGCCAGCCCTTGCCATCCGCACTGGACCGCAGACAGTGCATGTGTGGGGTGCTGGATACTAGGGAAAAAGGACAGTAAGATCTGTGAGTAGGTCCCGGCAGCCGGTGCCCCAGGGAAAAAGAAAAGCGAGTGCTTTTTGGAAGTGTTAAAGGGACAGGGACCACACAGCCAGACGGAAGCGTCCTGGGACACTTAGTCCAGCAGCAGGGAACTCCGGGCACCCTAAACCCCTGGATATCAGGGCAGGTCAGACAGAGGTCCCTCACAGAGATAAACAGCCTCCCAGCCATTTCCCCTCCAACGTGGCTCCGCAATATCGGAGCAGCGGCCCGAGGCAGGCCATGCTAACAGCAACAGCAGAGATAAACTCCATAGCGGCCGGGCAAGAATCAGAAGCCGCGTCTGCATGCAGCTGCCCAGCACAAGCCACTAGAGGTCACTGTTCTCCCAGGAGAGGAAGGCCACAAACCAACAAGAAGGGAAGTTCTTCCAGCCGTCACTCGTGCCAGCTCTGCAAACTGTCTCTATCAAAATGAAAAGGTAAAATTTGAGGCAGACAAAGATTACAGAGTCAACACAGGAGAAGGAGACAGACCTAACCAGTCTTCCTGAGAAAGAATTCAAAATAAAAATCATAAACATGCTGACAGAGATGCAGAGAAATATACAAGAGCTAAGGGATGAAGTCCGGAGGGAGATTACAGATGTCCGGAAGGAGATTACAGAAGTGAAACAAACTCTGGAAGGATTTATAAGCAGAATGGGTAAGATGCAAGAGGCCACTGATGGAATAGAAAGCAGAGAACAGGAACACATAGAAGCTGACACAGAGAGATAAAGAATCTCCAGGAATGAAACAATATTAAGAGAACTGTGTGACCAACCAAAAGGAACAATATCTGCATTAAAGGGGTACCAGAAGAATAAGAGAGAGAAATAGGGATAGAAAGTGTCTTTGAAGAAATAATTGCTGAAAACTTCCCCAAACTGGGGGAGGAAATAATCGAACAGACCATGGAAATACACAGAACTCCCAACAGAAAGGACCCAAGGAGGACAACACCAAGACACATAATAATTAAAATGGCAAAGAACAAGGACAAGGACAGAGTTTTGAAGGCAGCTAGTGAGAAGAAAAAGATCACCTATAAAGGAAAACTCATGAGGCTATCATCAGACTTCTCAACAGAAACCTTACAGACCAGAAGAGAATGGCATGATATATTTAATGCAATGAAACAGTAGGGCCTTGAACCAAGGACACTGTATCCAGCACGATTATCATTTAAATATGAAGGAGGGATTAAACAATTCCCAGACAGGCAAAAGTTGAGGGAATTTGCCACCCACAAACCAATTCTACAGGGTATTCTAGAGGGACTAGTCTAGAGGGGAGCACTCCTAAGACTAAACAGATGTCACCAGAGAAAATAAAATCACAGAAAAGAAAGCAGACCTACCAAATACAAACTAAAGGCAAAAAATAAAATCAACAACCCACTAAAAGCAGTTAAAGGAAACACGAAAGAGCACAGAATAAAACAACCAACATATAAAGAATTGAGGAGGAGGAATAAGAAGGGAGAGAAGAAAGGAATCTCCAGACAGTGTATATAACAGCTCAATAAGTGAGCTAAGTTAGGCAGGAAGATACTAAAGAAGCTAACCTTGAACCTTTGGTAGACACGAATCTAAAGCCTGCAATGGCAATAAGTACAGATCTTTCAATAGTCACCCTAAATGTAAATGGACTGAATGCACCAATCAAAAGACACAGAGTAATAGAATGGATAAAAAAGCAAGACCCATCTATATGCTGCTTACAAGAAACTTACCTCAAACCCAAAGACATGCACAGACTAAAAGTCAAGGGATGGAAAAAGATATTTCATACAAACAATAGGGAGAAGAAAGCAGGGGTTGCAGTACTAGTATCAGACAAAATAGACTTCAAAACAAAGAAAGTAACAAGAGATAAAGAAGTACATTACGTAATGATAAAGGGCTCAGTCCAACAAGAGGATATAACCATTTTAAATATATATACACCCAACACAGGAGCACCAGCATATGTGAAACAAATACTAACAGAACTAAAGAGGGAAATAGAATGCAATGCATTCATTTTAGGAGACTTCAACACGCCATTCACCCCATAGGATAGATCCACTGGACAGAAAATAAGTAAGGACACGGAGGCACTGAACAACACACTACAACAGATGGACCTTATAGACATCTATAGAACTCTACATCCAAAAGCAACAGGATACACATTCTTCTCAACTGCACATGGAACATTCTCCAGAAGAGACCACATAGTAGGTCACAAAAAGAGCCTCAGTAAATTCCAAGTGATTGAAATTCTACCAACCAACTTTTCAGACCACATAGGTATAAAACTAGAAATAAATTCTTCAAAGAAACCAAAAAGGCTCACAAACACATGGAGGCCTAACAACATGTACCTAAATAATCAATGGTTCAACGAACAAATTAAAATAGACATCAAGGAATATATGGAAACAAATGACAACAACAACACAAAGCCCCAGCTTCTGTGGGACACAGTGAAAGCAGTCTTAAGAGGAAAGTAAACAGCAATCCAGGCACACTTAAAGAAGGAAGAACAATCCGAAATAAATAGTCTAACATCAGAATTATCAGAACTGGGAAAAGAAGAACAAATGAGGCCTACAGTCAGCAGAAGGAGGGACATAATAAAAATCAGAGAAGAAATAAACAAAATTGAGAAGAATAAAACAATAGAAAAAGTCAACGAAACCAAGAGCTGGTTCTTTGAGAAAATAAACAAAATAGATAAACCTCTAGCCAAACTTATTAAGAGAAAAAGAGAATCAACACACATCAACAGAATCAGAAATGAGAATGGAAAAATCATGACAGACTCCACAGAAATACAAAGAATTATTAAAGACTACTATGAAAAGCTATATGCTAACAAGCTGGATAATCTAGAAGAAATGGACAACTTCCTAGAAAAATACAACCTTCCAAGACTGACCACGGAAGAAACACAAAAGTTAAACAAACCAATTACGAGCAAAAAAATTGAAATTTTACTCAAAAAACTACCCAAACACAAAACCCCCGGCCCAATGGATTTACCTCGGAATTTTTCAAACATACAGAGAAGACATAATACCCATTCTCCTTAAAGGTTTCCAAAAAATAGAAGAAGAGGGAATACTCCCAAACTCATTCAATGAAGCCAACATCACCCTAATACCAAAACCTGTCAAAGACCCCACCAAAAAAGAAAATTACAGACCAATATCCCTGATGAATGTAGATGCAAAAATACTCAATAAAATATTATCAAACTGAATTCAAAAATATATCAAAAGGATCATACACCATGTCCAAGTGGGATTCATCCCACGGATGCAAGGATGGTACAACATTCGAAAATCCATCAACATCATCCACCACATAAACCAAAAGAAAGACAAAAACCACATGATCATTTCCATAGATGCTGAAAAAGCATTTGACAAAATTCAACATTCATTCATGAAAAAAGCCTCTCAGCAAAATGGGTGTAGAGGGCAAGTACCTCAACATAATGAAGGCCATATATGATAAACCCACAGCCAACATCATACTGAACAGCAAGAAGCTGAAAGGTTTTCCTCTGAGGTCGGGAACAAAGCAGGGATGCCCACCATCCTCCCTGTTATTTAACTTAGTACTGGAGGTCCTAGCCATGGCAATTAGACAAAACAAAGAAATACAAGGAATCCAGATTGGTAAAGAAGAAGTTAAACTGTCACTATTTGCAGATGACATGATATTGTACATAAAAAACCCTAAAGACTCCACCCCAAAATTACTAGAACTGATATCGGAATACAGCAAAGTTGCAGGATACAAAATTAACACACAGAAATCTGTGGCTTTCCTACAAACTAATAATGAACCAATAGAAAGAGAAATCAGGAAAACAACTCCATTCACAACTGCATCAAAAAGAATCAAATAAATAGGAATAATCCTAACCAAGGAAGTGAAAGACCTATACCCTGAAAACTACAAGACACTCTTAAGACAAATTAAAGGGGACACTAAGAAATGGAAACTCATCCCATGCTCTTGGCTAGGAATAATTAATATTGTCAAAATGGCCATCCTTCCCAAAGCAGTATACAGATTTGATGCAATCCCTATCAAATTAATAGCAACATTCTTCAATGAACTGGAACAAATAGTTCAAAAATTCATATGGAAACAACAAAGACCCCAAATAGCCAAAGCAAACCTCACAAAGCAGAACAAAGTGTTGGGGGGATCTCACTCCCCAGCTTCAAGCTCTACTACAAAGCCATAGTAATCAGGAGAATTTGGTAGTGGTACAAGAACAGAGCCACAGACCAGTGGAACAGATTAGAGAATTCAGACATTAACCCAAACATATATGGTCAATTAATATTTGATAAAGGAGCCATGGATATACAATTGGGAAATGACAGTCTCTTCAACAGAGGGTTTTGGCAAATATGGACAGCTACATGTAAGAGAATGAAACTGGACCATTGTCTAACCCCATACACAAAAGTAAATTCGAAAAGGATCAAAGACTTGAATGAAACTCATAAAACCGTAAAACTCTTAGAAAAAAACAGAGGCAAAAATCTCTTAGACATAAACATGAGTGACCTCTTCTTGAACATATCTCCCCAGGCAAGGAAAACAAAAGCAAAAATGAACAAGTGGACTATATCAAGCTGAAAAGCTTCTGTACAGCAAAAGACACCATCAATACAACAAAAAGGTACCCTACAGTATGGGACAATATATTTGTAAATGACAGATCCGATAAAGGCTTGACATCCAAGATATTTAAAGAGCTCATGTACCTCAACAAACAAAAAGTGAATAATCCAATTAAAAAATGGGCAGAGGAGCTGAACAGACAGTTCTCCAAAGAAGAAATTCAGATGACCAACAGACACATGAAAAGATGCTCCACATCACTAGTCATCAGAGAAATGCAAATTAAAAGCACAATGAGATATCACCTCACACCAGTAAGGATGGCTACCACCCAAAAGACAAACAACAACAAATGTTGGTGAGGTTGTGGAGAAAGAGGGACCCTCCTACTCTGCTGGTGGGAATGTAAATTAGTTCAACCATTGTGGAAAGCAGTATGGAGTTTCCTCAAAATGCTCAAAATAGACTTACCATTTGACCCAGGAATCCCACTCCTAGGAATTTACCAAAAGAATGCAGCACTCCAGTTTGAAAGACAGATGCACCACTATGTTAATCGCAACACTATTTACAATAACCAAGAATTGGAAGCAACCTAAGCGTCCATCAGTAGATGAATGGATAAAGAAGATGTGGTACATATACACAATGGAATATTATTCAGCCATAAGAAGAAAACAAATCCTACCATTTGCAACAACATGGATGGAGCTAGAGGGTATTATGCTCAGTGAAATAAGCCAGGTGGAAAGAGACAAGTACCAAATTATTTCACTCATATGTAGAGTATGAGAACAAAGGAAAGACTGAAGGAACAAAACAGCAGCAGAATCACAGAACCCACGAATGGACTAACAGTTACCAAAGGGAAAGGGACTGGGGAGGATGGGTGGATGGGGAGGGATAAGGGGGGGAAGAAGAAAGGGGTAGTATGATTAGCATGCATAATGTGGGGGGTGGGAGAAAGGGAAGGGCTGTGCAACACAGAGAAGACAAGTAGTGATTCTACAACATTTTGCTATGCTGATGGACAGTGACTGTAATGGGGTTTGTGGGGGGTACTTGGTGTAGGGGAGAGCCTAGTAAACATAATATTCTTCATGTAATTTTAGATTAATGATAACAAAAAAAGAAAGAAATGGGGGATTACTTCCTGATAGGATAAAACTAACTGTAAATCAATGATTAATGCATCCTTTACATATCCTTAATTTTGATCTTTTAAAGGGTGTGGGATGATCAGCTATGGAAGTACACTTTTCTGATAATATATCTTTCTCTTTAAAAAAAAGCAGTTCCTGTGTGGTGATCTCCAATAGGTTCTTCACAATGGTATAAAGGTCATATCGAAGTGTGGGCAAAGGGTTTGTTTGTGTTTATACAGAGGATCAAGGCCTTATTTGGCTACCCAGAAAATGAATTAAGATACTATATGAAGAAGATCTTCCAACATCAACATCCTCTGGAAGAGTCATTTCAGCAGATGATCATCAAAAAACTTCAACAAAGACCCTGGCACTGTTGCAGTTGTAGCTGCATTCATCCCACCGGTTCCTGGACTTGCCATTGGAATGAAGAAGGAGATATCTAAGCTGGCCTGTGCATACAGTAAAACAAGAAATTTGACTGGATCTATACTGTCGGAACTCAACCAAGAATTAGGAGAAGGGCAAGTTGCAGTGCTCCAAAATCGTGCGTCTATAGACTATCTACTGTTAAAAGAACATATGGGATGTGAACAGTTCCCAGGAATGTGTTGTTTTAATTTGTCTGATTTTTCTCAAACTATTCAAATTCAGTCAGACATTATCCATCATATCATTGATAAGTTTTTACAAATGCATAGGGTACCTAACTGGTTTTCTTGGTTTCACTGGATATGGCTGGTAATTGTAGGTCTGCTTTTGTTATGTATCTGTATTCCTATTCTGTTAATGTGTGTATGCAATTTAATTAGTAGTTTGTTAAAACCTATACATGCTTATGTTACTCTACAAGAAGATATGTCAAAGAAATAATCAATTTTCCCATGTTTTCTTCTGTCTGCTACTTCTGTAGCTTTTCTTCTTCCTAATTACAACCCTTTAGTAGAATTCGTGCCTTATATCGAAAATTACTGAGTATCATAATTCTTCCAAGTGGTAAAGATACCTCAAGACAAATGCTGGGCATAGAAGCCACACGGCATAAATCTGCAAAGAAGTAGAAAGCTATCCTTTTCAAAGAATATTGCTTCTCTCTCACTTACGAAATTTACATTTCCCTGTATGGCCCTGGAAGATGACTGGCTAGCCAGAGACAGGTAAGATTCCTCAAGGGAGGAACAACCTAAGACATGCACAGTTGCAGGGGGGCCATCAGGAGAGAAATTGGGGATCAACAGAGGTGAGGCTTAGAACCTCACCCCCCCACCGTTTTGATAGAAATCTTCTGCATCCGTGGATGTTTTGTTGCCCCTGTCTAGCTTGGATTAATACTTAATCTGTAGGCACAGACCTGATCATCTACATTTGCCCTCTTACAGCACTAAATTATGTTTTCTACCTTTATCTTGCATCTACCTACCACTTCAGCATTTTATTAAAAAACAATAATAATAATAAGGGAGAAATGTGGGATTCACATATAAATCAAGTATTAAAATCAAACGAATAATCATATCTGACTTGATTGTTTATAGTTCATGATGCGTGATCAAAACTGAAAGTTTCTGTGATATGAATGCCCTTACACTGTTCACCATGTAAGAACTTATTTACTGTGTAAGAAATTGTTCACCATGTAAGAACTTGTTTGTTATGCTTCAGAAGAATGGAGACTGTTGAGAATTAGGCTTGGGGTTGATTAATGATTGTGCATTGAGTCCCCTATACAGAATTTTATTGTTGTTAACAACCATTAGATCAATAAATATGAGAGATGCCCTCTCAAAAAAATATCTTTTTTAATTATGGAAGAAGGATCAATACTAAATGCCAAAAGGGAGCCAATACCGTTTTCTTCTCCTGCAGAGTATCCTGAAAGCTTTCAGACCAATGATTAAACCAAATATACCGAGACTCTCGGAACCAAACTGGAATTACATGTGGAACATTTGCCATGTTCATTCACTTAACAAAATGGGACTCAAATCATTAGAATAAAGTTAGTGAAAAGCTGAAATTTAGGATGGAGTGTTACAAATTCATGTTTACTATTAAACTCTGGAGCACATGTACTGGATGCAGGAAGCCAGTATTAAAAATTCAGAGAAATGCAGCAGCCCAGTTTCAAAAAGACAGATGCACCCCTATGTTTATTGCAGCACTATTTACAATAGCCAAGAAATGGAAGCAACCTAAGCATCCATCAGTAGATGAATGGATAAAGAAGATGTAGTACATATACACAATGGAATATTATTCAGCCATAAGAAGAAAACAAATCCTACCATTTGCAACAACATGGATGGAGCTAGAGGGTATTATGCTCAGTGAAATAAGCCAGGTGGAAAGAGACAAGTACCAAATTATTTCACTCATATGTAGAGTATGAGAACAAAGGAAAACTGAAGGAACAAAACAGCAGCAGAATCACAGAACCCAAGAATGGACTAACAGTTACCAAAGGGAAAGAGACGGGGGAGAATGGGTGGGAAGGGAGGAATAAGGGCGGGGAAAAACAAAGGGGTATTACAATTAGCTCACATAATGTGGGAGGGGTCCCAAGGGGAAGTCAGTTTAGTACAGAGAAGTCAAGTAGTGATTCTATATCAGCTTACTAGGCTGATGGTCAGTGACTGTAATGGGGTATGTCGTGGGGCTACTTGATGACCTGGGGAGTCTAGTAACCATAATGTTGCTCATATAATTGTAGATTGGTTATTGTGAATTGTGCTGTGATAAACATAGGGGTGCACATATCTTTTTTATACTGGTCTGCTGCATTCTTGTATTTATTTACTTATTTATTCATTCATTCATTCATTCACTCATTCATTATCTATCTATCTACCTATCTGTCTATCTATCTTTCTGTCATTAATATATAATTAGATGAGTAACATTATGTTTGCTAGACTCCCCCCATCATGAAGATGCCTCCAGGCACCCCATTGCAGTCACTGTCCATGAGCATAGTAAGATACTGTAGAATCCCTACTTGTCTTCTCTGTGTTGTATAGCCCTCCCTGTGATCCCCACTCCCACATTATACGTGCTAACAGTAATGCACGCTTTCTTTCCCTCTCCCCTTATCTCTCCATTACCAGCTATCCACCCCAGTCCCTTTCCCTTTGGTAACTGTTAGTCCATTCTTGGGTTATGTGAATCTGGTGCTATTTTGCTTATTCAATCTGTGTTCTGCGTGCATGCCCATTGGCTGCCTCCCTTCGATTGATGGCGCTGACTGCCATTTATTGCGCAGAGTCACTCGCAGGCCCGCCCCAGACAGGCGTCCCCCGCGGCCAATGAGTGAGCGCCAACGCAGAGCAGCCCGTCTTTGGGGGCGCCCACAGAACACGTGTTTCAGGCGGCTGCGCAGTAGCTGCAGGCTTTCCCGCCTCCGTGTTCAGTACTCATTAGCTTCGCGAGCACCGCCAGGAGAGGGGTTTCAAACGGCTCCCTCCATTCTTCTGTCCTCCTGCCCTGTCCGCAGGGGCGACCTGGCGCCCTCAGACAGCCGACTCCTTCGCACCGCGTGCCCGGCGGAGACCAGATGTTGGACCCGCGCTGTCCTCGGCTGTGTCTTCCTCCCGGCACGAATGTGCTGGCAGCACTGACCTCGCTCACCAGCCTCGGATCACCTCTTCGCACTTGCTGGGCCCCCGGCGCCGCCCTCGCCCCTTCTCTTCTCTCCAGTGGCGGGCGAAAGGCGGCGATCGACCAGGACTTGAAGCCGCTGCCCCGGTCGGACGTGAGCCATTACAGCTCTGCCACCTCCAGCCTAGCGCCATGGTGCGGCGCGACCAGGAACCCTGATGCCGCCGTGGGCCTGCCTTCTGCCTCGGTGGCCACTGAGGGGCAGCCGCGCAAGAGCAGCTCGTCCGGCCACAGCGCGTGGTGCAACCTGTCCCATGCCGACCGCATCGCCGAGTCCATCGAGATTGAGAGCTCGGCCGAGAAGTGGCTCACGCTGCCGCAGATCTACGGTGGGTGGTCAAGAGCAGGCCCTAGTTGAAGGATGAAGGCGAAGCGACGGCTCTGTGGGCTGGAAGGTACGTGACCTCGGTGGGCTGCTGGACCCGGATGGGGCGCGGGGACCCCTGTCTCCACCTGAGGTCGCGGTGGAGCCGGTGAGGGCCGTCCATGCAAGTTGCTTGGCGGATACTGCATCGCCCGTGTGACCGGGGAGCGACCGACACTGGTGGTGGACCTGCCGGGCCCAGCCGGGGGTCGGGAGATGGCGCACTCCACCAGAGGGTCTGTCCGGGGAGGGAGGGAGGTGGAGCAAGTGCGCTGAGAAGGCTCTCCGCGCCGCCGCCGATGTCTGCCAGGCAGGGGAGAGGGGCTCGTTGGACCGCTGCTCCTCTGTCTGGGACCGGGCAGTGAAGGCGGCTGCTCTCTGTCTGACCTGGTGCCGCGCCGCCGACCTGCTACCGCCACCTGGGCCGGGGCCACAGGTGGAGGGCATAGGTGAGGCCACGCAGATGTGGAGGCCCGTGGGTGGTTTGCCTTGTGTGGATTTTCTAGGCGGGGGCCTCGAGGGCGAGGGCCGGGGGAGCTGAAGTTCAAGTGGGACCCGCAGTGGGGCGGCGGGGTAGAGGCTGCCCGGAAGGCAGCGCCTTTAGAATTGAAAATTTTTTCATGAGGTACCTCTGGTATTTTCTATTTGTGAATGAAGTTTCTTTGCTTTGGTTTGGGAATTGACAGTGCATTTTCTTGTATTTAAAAATTACTGTCTTTCAGTCATTGAGGTTTGTGGTCTACAGCTGAGTAGTTTGCAATTAGCGGCAGAGATTCTGAGACAGGGACCATGGGTATAGTCAGAGTAGCGTGGGGGCCTCTGAAAAAGACCCCTACCAAAACTCCGTATTAAACAGTTGAGCGCAGTCAGAGTCACATTAATTCTCTAAAGTAAAATGTCAGACTAGTAGGAGTATAAGCATTGTTCAGTGAAGATGAGTTAAAACTAAAAGCCAGGAGAAACTTGGCCTGGAATGTGTGAACATCCCCCAGATAAGAAAATAGCTCAGCATGGCCCATGTCTTCATTGTGTCAATTAAATGAGGCTATTGTAAACTTTACTTTAGCCTGCTAAAAGGCCCAGTTTAACTTTAGCTTTGCCTGGATACTGCTTTTCCTCCTCGAGCCCCTAATGACGTAATATATAACCTGGGCAATTAATACGGCAAGTAAGCCCAGCCACAGACTACATAGTAAAAGGCACGAAGGATCCCATCTTAAAGATGAGATTGCATTTTAGCACTCAGGAAGTTGAGAAGTAAGATTCTTTTTATTATTATTATTAAGGTATTACTGATATACCCCCATTTGAGGGTTTCACATGAAAAACCAATGTGGTTACTACATTCACCCATATTATCGAGTTGCCCCCCCATACCCTATTGCAGTCACTGTCCATCAGTGTAGTAATTTGCCACAGATTCACTTTTTGCCAAGAAGTAAGATATTTTCTTTCATTTATTTATTTATTTTAGTAAGGTATTATTGATATATATTCTCATAAAGGTTTCACATGAAAAAACCATGTGGTTACTACGTTCACCCCTTTATCGTGTTCTGCCCATGCCCCATTGTGGTCACTGCCCATCAGTGGAGTAAGATGCCACAGAGTCAACTGTTTGCCTTCTCTGTGCTGCACTGTCTTCCATTTGATCTCCCCACACACCATGTGTGCCAATCATAATACCCCTGAATCCCCTTCTCCCTTCCTCCCCTACCCCTCCTCTTTGGTAACTGCTAGTAACTTCTTGGAGTCTGTGAGTCTGTTGCTGTTTTGTTCCTTCTGTTTTGCTTCCTTGTTACCTTCCACAAATGAGGGAAATCATTTGGTACTTGTCTTTCTCAGCCTGCCTTATTTCACCAAGCATATCCTGAAGCTCCATCCATGTGGTTGCAAATGGTAGGATTTGTTTTCTTCTTATGGCCGAGTAGTATTCCATTGTGTATATGTACCACATCTTCTTTATCCATTCATCTACTGATGGACACTTAGGTTGCTTCCATATCTTAGCTATCTTAAGTAGTGCTGCAATAACCATAGGGGTGCACATGTGTTTTTGAATCTGAGAAATTATAGTCTTTGTGTAAATTCCTAGGAGTGGAATTCCCAGGTCAAATGGTATTTCTAGTTTTAGTTTTCTGAGAAACCTCCATATTTCTTTCCACAATGGTTGAATTAGCTGACATTCCCACCAGCAGTGTAGGAGGGTTCCACTTTTCCATGTCCTTGCAAGCATTTGTTGCTTAGTCTTTTCGATACTGGCCATCCTAACTGGTGTGAGGTGATATCTGATTGTGTTTTTTTTCTTTGGTATCATTAATCTACAATTACATGAGGAACATTATGTTTACTAGACTTCTCCCATCACCCATCTCCCCCCCACATACCCCCATTACAGTCACTGTCCATCAGCGTAGTAAGATGCTGTAGAATCACTACTTGTCTTCTCTGTGTTGTACAGCTCTCCCCGTGACCCCCTACATTATGTCTGCTGATCATAATGCCCCCTTCCTTTTCTTCCTCCTCTTATCCCTCCCTTTCCACCCATTCTCCCCAGTCCCTTTTCCTTTGGTAACTGTTAGTCCATTCTTGGGTTCTGTGAGTCTGCTGTTGTTTTGCTCCTTCAGTTTTTTTTTCTTTATTCTTATACTCCACAGATGAGTGAAATCATTTGGTACTTGTTTTTCTCCGCCTGGCTGATTTCACTGAGCATAATACCCTCTAGCTCCATCCATGTTCTTGCAAATGGTAGGATTTGCTTTCTTCTTATGGTGAATAATATTCCATTGTGTATATGTGCCACATCTTCTTTATCCATTCATCTACTGATGGACACTTATGTAGCTTCCATTTCTTGGCTATTGTAAATAGTGCTGGAGTAAACATGGGGGGATAGGTCTTTTTCAAACTGGGCTCCTGCATTCTCAGGGTAAATTCCTAGGAGTAGATATTCTGGGTCAAATGGTATTTCTCTTTTGGGACTTTTGAGAAACCTCCATACTACTTTCCACAATTGTTCAGCCAGTATATATTTCCACAAGCAGTGTAAGAGGGTTCCCCTTTCTCCACATCCTCGTTGTTTGTCTTAGGGATGTTGGCCATCTTAACTGGTGTGAGGTGATATCTCATTGTGGTTATAATTTGCATATCTCTGGTGATTAGCTGCGTGGAGTATGTTTTCATGTGCCTGTTGGCCATCTGAGTTTCTTCTTTGGAGAAGTGTCTGTTCAGCTCCTCTGCCCATCTTTTAATTGGCTTATTTGCTTTCTGTTTGTTGAGGGTCATGAGCTCTTTATATAATTTGGATGTCAACCCCTTATCAGATATGTCATTTATAAGTATATTCTCTCATACTGTAGAATGTCTTTTTGTTCTTCTGAAGGTGTCCTTTGCTGTTCAGAAGCTTTATGGTTTGATATAGTCCCACTTGTTCATTTATGCTTTTGTTTCCCTTGCCCGGGGAGATATTGTTCATGAAGATGTTGCTTGTGTTTATGTCCAAGAGATTTTTGCCTATGTTTTCTTCTAAGGCTTTTATGGTTTCATAACTCACATTCCAGTCTTTGATCCATTTCGAATTTACTTTTGTGTATGGGGTTAGACAATGATCTAGTTTCATTCCCTTACATGTAGCTGTCCAGTTTTGCCAACACCAGCTATTGAAGAGGCTGTCATTTCCCCATTGTGTATTCATGACTCCTTTATTGTATATTAATTGAGAATATATGTTTGGGTTAATATCTGGCCTCTCAATTCCATTCCACTGGTCTTTGAGTCTGTTCTTGTGCCAGTACCAAATTGTCTTGATTACTGTGGCTTTGTAGTAGAGCTTGAAGTTGGGAAGCAAGATCCCTGCTGTTTTATTCTTTCTTCTCAGTATTGCTTTGGCTATTCGGGGTCTTTGGTGGTTCCATATGAATCTTAGAACTGTTAGTTCCAGTTTGTTGAAGAATGGTGTTGGTGTTTTGATAGATAGCATTGAATCTGTACTTTGCTTTAGGCAGTATGGACATTTTGACAATATTAATTCTTCCTATTCATAAGCACTGTGCTTTTTTCCATTTATTGGTATCTTTTCTTTTAAATTGAATGATGTATTTTATTTCTCCCAGCATGCCAAAATATGTCAACATGAAATTCATATAAAATTATTCTTGAGATCCTTTGCACTGTTTTATTGCACAAAGTCTTCCACATCTAGCGTGTATTATGCCCTGTGGCACACCTCCCTTCAGACTTACACGCATCTCAAGTACTAGTAGCCATCTGTAGTTGGTAGATACCATACTAGACAGCTCACGTCTAGAGAGAATGTGACAGTTCTGGCCCATTTCTTTGCAGTCACATGGCCTGCCTGTTTTTCAGTGTAATTTCTGATCCGTGTGCATCAGCCATTCATAGGGCATAAAATGCAAGAACTCAAGAAGTTTTTCCAAATTCAGCTTTATACAACTAAGACTATAGATACCAAAGAAAACTTGTATGTATGTATGTATGTCACATAATTTACATATTTTCTGGCTTAGTGTTGTGTATGCCACTGAAAATAAACAACTGCTAAGCACTTTATCATCAATGGAAGATAATAACACAGAAGTAGACGTTCTGCAAACTATTTGAGCTTCCCTCCTACATTTTGCCAGCATGCTTTCCTATATTTATTTATTTATTTATTTTTACTGCTTTATTTTCTTTTGGTATCATTAATCTACAATTACAGAAAGAACATTATGTTTACTAGGTTCCCCCCTTCACCAAGGACCCCCCACATACCCCATCACAGTCACTGTCCATCTGCGTAGTAAGAAGCTGTAAAATCACTACTTGTCTTCTCTGCATTGCACAGCCCTCCCCGTGCCCCAAACGCACTATACATGCTAATCGTAATGCCCTCTTTCTTTTTCCCTGCCCTTATCCCTCCCTTCCCACCCATCGTCCCCAGTCCCTTTCCCTTTGGTAATTATTAGTCCATTCTTGGGTTCTGTGATACTGCTGCTGTTTTGTTCCTTCAGTTTTCCTTTGTTCTTACTCTCCACATATGAGTGATATCATTTGGTAATTTTCCTTCTCTGCCTGGCTTATTTCACTGAGCATAATACCCTCTATCTCCATCCATGTTGTTGCGAATGGTAGGATCTGTTTTTTTCTTATGGCTGTATAATATTCCATTGTGTATATGTACCACCTTTTCTTTATCCATTCATCTACTGATGGACATTTAGGTTGCTTCCATATCTAGGCTATTACAAACATGCCGCAATAAACATAGGGGTGCATCTGTCTTTTATACACTGGGCTGCTGCATTCTTAGGGTAAATTCCTAGAAGTAGAATTCCTGGGTCAAATGATATTCCTATTTTGAGCATTCTGAGGATCCTCCATACTGCTTTCCACAATGGTTGAACTAGTTTACATTCCCACTAGCAGTGTAGGAGGGTTCCCCTTTCTCCACAACCTCGCCAACATTTGTTGTTGTTTGTCTTTTCAATGATGGCGATCCTTACTGGTGTGAGGTGATATCTCATTGTGGTTTTAATTTGCATTTCTCTGATGATTAGCGATGTGGAGCATCTTTTCATGTGCCTGTTAGCCTTCTGGATTTCTTCTTTAGAGAACTGTCTATTCAGCTCCTCTGCCCATTTTTTAATTGGATTATTTGCTTTTTGTTTGTTGAGGCATGTGAGCTCTTTATATATTTTGGATGTCAATCCTTTATCGGATCTTTCATTTATGAATATGTTGTCCCATACTGTAGGATACCTTTTTGTTCTATTGATGGTGTCCTTTGCTGTACAGAAGCTTTTTAGCTTGATATAGTCCCACTTGTTCATTTTTGCCTTTGTTTCCCTTGCCCGGGGAGAGATGTTCATGAAGAAGTCACTCATGTTTATGTCCATGAGATTTTTGCCTATGTTTTTTTCTACATGGTTTCATGACTTACATTCAGGTCTTTGATCCATTTGGAGTTTACTTTTGTGTATGGGGTTAGACAGTGATCCAGTTTCATTCTCTTACATGTAGCTGTCCAGTTTTGCCAGCACCATCTGTTGAAGAGACTGTCATTTCCCCATTGTATGTCCATGGCTCCGTTATCATATATTAATTGACCATATACGTTTGGGTTAAAGTCTGGAGTCTCCATTCTCTTCCACTGGTCTGTGGCTCTGTTCTTGTGCCAGAACCAAATTGTATTGATTACTGTGACTTTGTAGTAGAGCTTGGAGTTGGGGAGCGAGATCCCCCCCACTTTATTCTTCATTCTCAGGATTGCTTTGGCTATTCGGGGTCTTTGACGGTTCCATATGAATTTTTTAACTATTTGTTCCAGTTCATTGAAGAATGCTGTTGGTAATTTGATAGGGATTGCATTGGATCTGTATACTGCTTTGGGCAGGATGGCCATTTTGATGATATTAATTCTTCCTAGCCATTTATTGGTATCTTTAATTTCTCTAATGAGTGTCTTGTAATTTCATGGTATATGTCTTTCAATTCCTTGGTTAGGTTTATTCCTAGGTATTTTATTCTTTTAGATGCAATTGTGAATGGAATTGATTTCTTGATTTCTTTCTCCTAATTCATCATTATTGTATATGAATGCAAGATTTCTATGTGTTAATTTTGTCTCCTTCAACATTGCTGAATTCAAATATTAGATCTCATAGTTTTGTTGTGGATTCTTCTTGTTTTCTTATGTACCATATCGCATCATCTGCAAACAGTCAGAGTTTCAATTCTTCGTTACCAATCTGGATGCCTTTTATTTCTTTGTGTTGTCTGATTGCCGTGGCTAGGACCTCCAGAACTACGTGGACTAAAAGGAGGGAGATTGGGCATCCTTCTCTTATTCCCAATCTTAAAGGAAATGCTCTCAGCTTCTCTCTGTTAAGTATGATGTTGGCTGTGCCTTTGTCATATATGGACTTGATTATGTTGAGGTACTTGCCCTCATACCCATTTTGTTGGGAATTTTTATCACAAATGGATGTTGAATTTTGTTGAATAGTTTTTCAGCATCTATGGAGATGATCATGTGGTTTTTACCCTTTTTGTTGATGTGGTGGATGATGATGATAGGTTTTAAAATGTTGTACCATCCTTGCATTCCTGGAATAAATCCTGCTTTATCATTATGGATGATCTTTCTGATGTATTTTTGTATTTGGTTTGGAGTATTTTGTTGAGTAGTTTGCATCTATACTCATCAGGGATGTTGGACTGTGATTTTCCTTCTTTGTGGTGTCTTTGCCTGGTTTTGGCATTAAAGTGATGCTGGCCTCATAGAATGAGTGTAAGTCCCTCCTCTTCTACGTTTTGGAAAACTTTAAGGGGGATGGGTATTAGGTCTTCACTAAATGTTTGATAAAATTCAGCATTGAAGCCATGTGGTCCAGGGATTTTGTTCTTAGGTAGTTTGTTGATTACAAATTAAATTTCGTTGCTGGTAATTGGTCTGTTCAGATTTTCTGTTTCTCCCTGGGTCAGCCTTGCTAGGTTGTATTTTTATAGAAAGTTGTCCATTTCTTCTAGGGTATGCAGTTTGTCAGCATATCATTTTTCATAGTATTCTCTAATAATTTTTTTTCCTGTGGCATCTGTAGTGATTTTTCATTTCTCATTTCTGATTTTGTTTATGCATGTAGACACTCTTTTTCTTGATAAGTCTGGCTAGGGGTTTATTTATTTTATTTTCTCAATGAACCAGCTCCTGCTTTCATTGATTTCTGTTGTTTTATTTTTCTCAGTTTTATTTTTTTCTGCTCAAATCTTTATTATGTCCCTCCTCCTTCTGACTTTGGGCCTCAGGTTTTCTTCTTTTCTAGTTTCATTAATTGTGAGTTTAGACTGTTCATATGGGATTGTTGTTGTCTCCTGAGGTAGGCCTGTATTGCAATATTCTTCCCTCTTAGCATGGCCTTTGCTGCATCCCACAGATATTGCAGTGTTGAATTATTGTTGTCATGTGTTTCCATAAATTGCGTGTTCTCAGTTTTTACTTGGTCATTGATCCATTGGTTTTTTAGGAGCATGTTGTTAAGCCTCCATGTGTTTGTGGGCTTTTTCATTTTCTTTGCATAATATACTTCTTGTTTCATACCTTTGTGGTCTGAGGAGCTGGTTGGTACAATTTCCATCTTTTTGAATTTACTGAGGCTTTTTTTGTGGCCTAGTATATGATCTATTCTTGAAAATGTTCCATGTGCACTTGAGAAGAATGTGTATCCTGCCATTTTGGGTGTAGAGTTCTGTAGATGTCTGTTGGGTCCATCTGTTCTAGGGTGTCGTTCAGGGCTTCTGTGTCCTTCCTTATTTTCTGTCTGGTTGATCTGTCCTTTGAGTGGTGTGTTGAAGTCTCCTAAAATGAACGCATTGCATTCTATTTCCCCCTTTAATTCTGTTAGTTCTTGTTTCACATATGTTGGTGCTCCCTCCTGTGTTGGATGCATGGATATTTATAATGGTTATATCCACTCTTTGGACTGACCCCTTTATCATTATATCCTGTCCTTCCTTGTCTCTTGTTACTTTCTTTGTTTTGAAGTCTATTTTGTCTGATACAGGTACTGCAACACCTGTGTTTTTCTCCCTATTGTTTGCATGAAATATCTTTTTCCATCCCTTCACTTTGGGTCTTTGTATGTCTTTGGGTTTGAAGTGAGTCTCTTGTAGGCAGCAGATAGATGGGTCTTGCTTTTTTAGCCACTGTGCAATTCTGTCTTTTGGTTGTTGCATTCAGTCCATTTAGATTTAGGGTAATTATTGATAGATATATACTTACTGCCAATGCCAGGCTTTGGATATGTGGTTACCAAAGGTTTAAGGGCAGGAGGGCCTGCCGCATGTCCTTAGGGGGCAAGCCATGCGGCAAGCCGCCTGGGCTTGCTGGTCTGTGCAAAATTCCAAGCAGGCAGTTCGACAAGTGAGAAAACACATGAGGGTGGCGGGGAGGGGGGGGCACGCGGGGCCCACGAGCCACCTCCCTTTGGCCAATCAGCAGCTGCAGCGGGCACCTGTGGGGGTGCACTTTCTCCCCTGCACCGGGAGAGGAGGAAAACGAAAGCAGCGTCTCCTCAGCTGCAGTCAGACTCCTCGCGAGGCGTGGCATGGACCGGGTGCTCTTGCTGCAGGGTCGCTGAAGGCATTCTGACGGGAATTGCCATGCTGACAATTTGGCTGCTGCCGCCGCCGCTGCCATGCCCTTCAAAGCCTGCACACACACACACCCCGCCATTAATGGGCCATTCTGCGAGCACGTGAGGGCCCTAAGCCATGGGTAGGTTGCAGCCCCTCAATATGGCCTACGGGGCTCCCTTCCCCACCCCAAGCAGCTGTGGCGGCTGCGCTGCTGAGTCCGCGCAGTGCCCGAGAGCCCTGACAGGACGTGGGGTGTTGCCGCGGGCGGCCGACTCCAAAGTTGAGGGCAGCCTGGCGGCGCAGGTGGTGGCCGCTCATGACGCTCCAGCTACACTTGCTCCAGGCGCTGGTTTAAGGTAGGCGGGGCGTGGGCGCGGGGACCCCTGAGGTGCAGGCAGGTGGGCTGTGTGTTTAGTGGGATGTGGGCCCCAGGCAGCAGGTTCTGTGACTGCTGCTGTTTTGTTCCTTCAGTTTTTCTTTGCTGTTATACTTCACAAATGAGGGAAATCATTAGGTACTTGTCTGTCACTGCCTGGCTTATTTCACTGAGCATAATACCCTCTATCTCCATCCATGTTGTTGCAATTGATAGGATTTGTTTATTTCTTATGGCTGAGTAGTATTCCATTGCGTAAGTGTACCAGCTCTCCTTTATCCATTCATCTACTGATGGACACTTAGGTTGCTTCCATATCTAGGCTATTGTAAACATGCCGCAATAAACATAGGGGTGCATCTGTCTTTTTCAAACTGGGCTGCTGCATTCTTAAGGTAAATTCCTAGAAGTGGAATTCCTGGGTCAAATGGTATTCCTATTTTGAGCATTCTGAGGAACCTCCATACTGCTTTCCACAATGGTTGAACTAGTTTACATTCCCACCAGCAGTGTAGGAGGGTTCCCCTTTCTCCACAACCTCGCCAACATTTGTTGTTGTTTGTCTTTTCAATGATGGCGATCCTTACTGGTGTGAGGTGATATCTCATTGTGGTTTTAATTTGCATTTCTCTGATGATTAGCGATGTAGAGCATCTTTTCATGTGCCTGTTAGCCTTCTGGGTTTCTTCTTTAGAGAACTGTCTATTCAGCTCCTCTGCCCATTTTTTAATTGGATTATTTGCTTTTTTTTTGTTGAGGCATGTGAGCTCTTTATATATTTTGGACGTCAATCCTTTATCGGATCTTTCATTTATGAATATGTTGTCCCATACTGTAGGATACCTTTTTGTTCTATTGATGGTGTCCTTTGCTGTACAGAAGCTTTTTAGCTTGATATAGTCCCACTTGTTCATTTTTGCCTTTGTTTCCCTTGCCCGGGGAGATATGTTCATGAAGAAGTCACTCATGTTTATGTCCATGAGATTTTTGCCTATGTTTTTTTCTACATGGTTTCATGACTTACATTCAGGTCTTTGATCCATTTGGAGTTTACTTTTGTGTATGGGGTTAGACAGTGATCCAGTTTCACTCTCTTACATGTAGCTGTCCAGTTTTGCCAGCACCATCTGTTGAAGAGACTGTCATTTCCCCATTGTATGTCCATGGCTCCGTTATCATATATTAATTGACCATATACGTTTGGGTTAAAGTCTGGAGTCTCCATTCTCTTCCACTGGTCTGTGGCTCTGTTCTTGTGCCAGAACCAAATTGTATTGATTACTGTGACTTTGTAGTAGAGCTTGGAGTTGGGGAGCGAGATCCCCCCCACTTTATTCTTCATTCTCAGGATTGCTTTGGCTATTCGGGGTCTTTGACGGTTCCATATGAATTTTTTAACTATTTGTTCCAGTTCATTGAAGAATGCTGTTGGTAATTTGATAGGGATTGCATTGGATCTGTATACTGCTTTGGGCAGGATGGCCATTTTGATGATATTAATTCTTCCTAGCCATTTATTGGTATCTTTAATTTCTCTAATGAGTGTCTTGTAATTTCATGGTATATGTCTTTCAATTCCTTGGTTAGATTTATTCCTAGGTATTTTATTCTTTTTGATGCAATTGTGAATGGAATTGATTTCTTGATTTCTTTCTCCTAATTCATCATTATTGTATATGAATGCAAGATTTCTATGTGTTAATTTTGTCTCCTTCAACATTGCTGAATTCAGATATTAGATCTCATAGTTTTGTTGTGGATTCTTCTTGTTTTCTTATGTACCATATCGCAGCATCTGCAAACAGTCAGAGTTTCAATTCTTCGTTACCAATCTGGATGCCTTTTATTTCTTTGTGTTGTCTGATTGCCGTGGCTAGGACCTCCAGAACTACGTGGACTAAAAGGAGGGAGATTGGGCATCCTTCTCTTATTCCCAATCTTAAAGGAAATGCTCTCAGCTTCTCTCTGTTAAGTATGATGTTGGCTGTGCCTTTGTCATATATGGACTTGATTATGTTGAGGTACTTGCCCTCTATACCCATTTTGTTGGGAATTTTTATCACAAATGGATGTTGAATTTTGTTGAATAGTTTTTCAGCATCTATGGAGATGATCATGTGGTTTTTACCCTTTTTGTTGATGTGGTGGATGATGATGATAGGTTTTAAAATGTTGTACCATCCTTGCATTCCTGGAATAAATCCTGCTTTATCATTATGGATGATCTTTCTGATGTATTTTTGTATTTGGTTTGGAGTATTTTGTTGAGTAGTTTGCATCTATACTCATCAGGGATGTTGGACTGTGATTTTCCTTCTTTGTGGTGTCTTTGCCTGGTTTTGGCATTAAAGTGATGCTGGCCTCATAGAATGAGTGTAAGTCCCTCCTCTTCTACGTTTTGGAAAACTTTAAGGGGGATGGGTATTAGGTCTTCACTAAATGTTTGATAAAATTCAGCATTGAAGCCATGTGGTCCAGGGATTTTGTTCTTAGGTAGTTTGTTGATTACAAATTAAATTTCGTTGCTGGTAATTGGTCTGTTCAGATTTTCTGTTTCTCCCTGGGTCAGCCTTGCTAGGTTGTATTTTTATAGAAAGTTGTCCATTTCTTCTAGGGTATGCAGTTTGTCAGCATATCATTTTTCATAGTATTCTCTAATAATTTTTTTTCCTGTGGCATCTGTAGTGATTTTTCATTTCTCATTTCTGATTTTGTTTATGCATGTAGACACTCTTTTTCTTGATAAGTCTGGCTAGGGGTTTATTTATTTTATTTTCTCAATGAACCAGCTCCTGCTTTCATTGATTTCTGTTGTTTTATTTTTCTCAGTTTTATTTTTTTCTGCTCAAATCTTTATTATGTCCCTCCTCCTTCTGACTTTGGGCCTCAGGTTTTCTTCTTTTCTAGTTTCATTAATTGTGAGTTTAGACTGTTCATATGGGATTGTTGTTGTCTCCTGAGGTAGGCCTGTATTGCAATATTCTTCCCTCTTAGCATGGCCTTTGCTGCATCCCACAGATATTGCAGTGTTGAATTATTGTTGTCATGTGTTTCCATAAATTGCGTGTTCTCAGTTTTTACTTGGTCATTGATCCATTGGTTTTTTAGGAGCATGTTGTTAAGCCTCCATGTGTTTGTGGGCTTTTTCATTTTCTTTGCATAATATACTTCTTGTTTCATACCTTTGTGGTCTGAGGAGCTGGTTGGTACAATTTCCATCTTTTTGAATTTACTGAGGCTTTTTTTGTGGCCTAGTATATGATCTATTCTTGAAAATGTTCCATGTGCACTTGAGAAGAATGTGTATCCTGCCATTTTGGGTGTAGAGTTCTGTAGATGTCTGTTGGGTCCATCTGTTCTAGGGTGTCGTTCAGGGCTTCTGTGTCCTTCCTTATTTTCTGTCTGGTTGATCTGTCCTTTGAGTGGTGTGTTGAAGTCTCCTAAAATGAACGCATTGCATTCTATTTCCCCCTTTAATTCTGTTAGTTCTTGTTTCACATATGTTGGTGCTCCCTCCTGTGTTGGATGCATGGATATTTATAATGGTTATATCCACTCTTTGGACTGACCCCTTTATCATTATATCCTGTCCTTCCTTGTCTCTTGTTACTTTCTTTGTTTTGAAGTCTATTTTGTCTGATACAGGTACTGCAACACCTGTGTTTTTCTCCCTATTGTTTGCATGAAATATCTTTTTCCATCCCTTCACTTTGGGTCTTTGTATGTCTTTGGGTTTGAAGTGAGTCTCTTGTAGGCAGCAGATAGATGGGTCTTGCTTTTTTAGCCACTGTGCAATTCTGTCTTTTGGTTGTTGCATTCAGTCCATTTAGATTTAGGGTAATTATTGATAGATATATACTTACTGCCAATGCCAGGCTTTGGATATGTGGTTACCAAAGGTTTAAGGGCAGGAGGGCCTGCCGCATGTCCTTAGGGGGCAAGCCATGCGGCAAGCCGCCTGGGCTTGCTGGTCTGTGCAAAATTCCAAGCAGGCAGTTCGACAAGTGAGAAAACACATGAGGGTGGCGGGGAGGGGGGGGCACGCGGGGCCCACGAGCCACCTCCCTTTGGCCAATCAGCAGCTGCAGCGGGCACCTGTGGGGGTGCACTTTCTCCCCTGCACCGGGAGAGGAGGAAAACGAAAGCAGCGTCTCCTCAGCTGCAGTCAGACTCCTCGCGAGGCGTGGCATGGACCGGGTGCTCTTGCTGCAGGGTCGCTGAAGGCATTCTGACGGGAATTGCCATGCTGACAATTTGGCTGCTGCCGCCGCCGCTGCCATGCCCTTCAAAGCCTGCACACACACACCCCCCGCCATTAATGGGCCATTCTGCGAGCACGTGAGGGCCCTAAGCCATGGGTAGGTTGCAGCCCCTCAATATGGCCTACGCGGCTCCCTTCCCCACCCCAAGCAGCTGTGGCGGCTGCGCTGCTGAGTCCGCGCAGTGCCCGAGAGCCCTGACAGGACGTGGGGTGTTGCCGCGGGCGGCCGACTCCAAAGTTGAGGGCAGCCTGGCGGCGCAGGTGGTGGCCGCTCATGACGCTCCAGCTACACTTGCTCCAGGCGCTGGTTTAAGGTAGGCGGGGCGTGGGCGCGGGGACCCCTGAGGTGCAGGCAGGTGGGCTGTGTGTTTAGTGGGATGTGGGCCCCAGGCAGCAGGTTCTGTGACTGCTGCTGTTTTGTTCCTTCAGTTTTTCTTTGCTGTTATACTTCACAAATGAGGGAAATCATTAGGTACTTGTCTGTCACTGCCTGGCTTATTTCACTGAGCATAATACCCTCTATCTCCATCCATGTTGTTGCAATTGATAGGATTTGTTTATTTCTTATGGCTGAGTAGTATTCCATTGCGTAAGTGTACCAGCTCTCCTTTATCCATTCATCTACTGATGGACACTTAGGTTGCTTCCATATCTAGGCTATTGTAAACATGCCGCAATAAACATAGGGGTGCATCTGTCTTTTTCAAACTGGGCTGCTGCATTCTTAAGGTAAATTCCTAGAAGTGGAATTCCTGGGTCAAATGGTATTCCTATTTTGAGCATTCTGAGGAACCTCCATACTGCTTTCCACAATGGTTGAACTAGTTTACATTCCCACCAGCAGTGTAGGAGGGTTCCCCTTTCTCCACAACCTCGCCAACATTTGTTGTTGTTTGTCTTTTCAATGATGGCGATCCTTACTGGTGTGAGGTGATATCTCATTGTGGTTTTAATTTGCATTTCTCTGATGATTAGCGATGTAGAGCATCTTTTCATGTGCCTGTTAGCCTTCTGGGTTTCTTCTTTAGAGAACTGTCTATTCAGCTCCTCTGCCCATTTTTTAATTGGATTATTTGCTTTTTTTTTGTTGAGGCATGTGAGCTCTTTATATATTTTGGACGTCAATCCTTTATCGGATCTTTCATTTATGAATATGTTGTCCCATACTGTAGGATACCTTTTTGTTCTATTGATGGTGTCCTTTGCTGTACAGAAGCTTTTTAGCTTGATATAGTCCCACTTGTTCATTTTTGCCTTTGTTTCCCTTGCCCGGGGAGATATGTTCATGAAGAAGTCACTCATGTTTATGTCCATGAGATTTTTGCCTATGTTTTTTTCTACATGGTTTCATGACTTACATTCAGGTCTTTGATCCATTTGGAGTTTACTTTTGTGTATGGGGTTAGACAGTGATCCAGTTTCACTCTCTTACATGTAGCTGTCCAGTTTTGCCAGCACCATCTGTTGAAGAGACTGTCATTTCCCCATTGTATGTCCATGGCTCCGTTATCATATATTAATTGACCATATACGTTTGGGTTAATGTCTGGAGTCTCCATTCTCTTCCACTGGTCTGTGGCTCTGTTCTTGTACCAGTACGAAATTGTATTGATTACTGTGACTTTGTAGTAGAGCTTGGAGTTGGGGAGCGAGATCCCCCCCACTTTATTCTTCATTCTCAGGATTGCTTTGGCTATTCGGGGTCTTTGACGGTTCCATATGAATTTTTTAACTATTTGTTCCAGTTCATTGAAGAATGTTGTTGGTAATTTGATAGGGATTGCATTGGATCTGTATACTGCTTTGGGCAGGATGGCCATTTTGATGATATTAATTCTTCCTAGCCATTTATTGGTATCTTTAATTTCTCTAATGAGTGTCTTGTAATTTCATGGTATATGTCTTTCAATTCCTTGGTTAGGTTTATTCCTAGGTATTTTATTCTTTTAGATGCAATTGTGAATGGAATTGATTTCTTGATTTCTTTCTCCTAATTCATCATTATTGTATATGAATGCAAGATTTCTATGTGTTAATTTTGTCTCCTTCAACATTGCTGAATTCAAATATTAGATCTCATAGTTTTGTTGTGGATTCTTCTTGTTTTCTTATGTACCATATCGCATCATCTGCAAACAGTCAGAGTTTCAATTCTTTGTTACCAATCTGGATGCCTTTTATTTCTTTGTGTTGTCTGATTGCCGTGGCTAGGACCTCCAGAACTACGTGGACTAAAAGGAGGGAGATTGGGCATCCTTCTCTTATTCCCAATCTTAAAGGAAATGCTCTCAGCTTCTCTCTGTTAAGTATGATGTTGGCTGTGCCTTTGTCATATATGGACTTGATTATGTTGAGGTACTTGCCCTCTATACCCATTTTGTTGGGAATTTTTATCACAAATGGATGTTGAATTTTGTTGAATAGTTTTTCAGCATCTATGGAGATGATCATGTGGTTTTTACCCTTTTTGTTGATGTGGTGGATGATGATGACAGGTTTTAAAATGTTGTACCATCCTTGCATTCCTGGAATAAATCCTGCTTTATCATTATGGATGATCTTTCTGATGTATTTTTGTATTTGGTTTGGAGTATTTTGTTGAGTAGTTTGCATCTATACTCATCAGGGATGTTGGACTGTGATTTTCCTTCTTTGTGGTGTCTTTGCCTGGTTTTGGCATTAAAGTGATGCTGGCCTCATAGAATGAGTGTAAGTCCCTCCTCTTCTACGTTTTGGAAAACTTTAAGGGGGATGGGTATTAGGTCTTCACTAAATGTTTGATAAAATTCAGCATTGAAGCCATGTGGTCCAGGGATTTTGTTCTTAGGTAGTTTGTTGATTACAAATTAAATTTCGTTGCTGGTAATTGGTCTGTTCAGATTTTCTGTTTCTCCCTGGGTCAGCCTTGCTAGGTTGTATTTTTATAGAAAGTTGTCCATTTCTTCTAGGGTATGCAGTTTGTCAGCATATCATTTTTCATAGTATTCTCTAATAATTTTTTTTCCTGTGCCATCTGTAGTGATTTTTCATTTCTCATTTCTGATTTTGTTTATGCATGTAGACACTCTTTTTCTTGATAAGTCTGGCTAGGGGTTTATTTATTTTATTTTCTCAATGAACCAGCTCCTGCTTTCATTGATTTCTGTTGTTTTATTTTTCTCAGTTTTATTTTTTTCTGCTCAAATCTTTATTATGTCCCTCCTCCTTCTGACTTTGGGCCTCAGGTTTTCTTCTTTTCTAGTTTCATTAATTGTGAGTTTAGACTGTTCATATGGGATTGTTGTTGTCTCCTGAGGTAGGCCTGTATTGCAATATTCTTCCCTCTTAGCATGGCCTTTGCTGCATCCCACAGATATTGCAGTGTTGAATTATTGTTGTCATGTGTTTCCATAAATTGCGTGTTCTCAGTTTTTACTTGGTCATTGATCCATTGGTTTTTTAGGAGCATGTTGTTAAGCCTCCATGTGTTTGTGGGCTTTTTCATTTTCTTTGCATAATATACTTCTTGTTTCATACCTTTGTGGTCTGAGGAGCTGGTTGGTACAATTTCCATCTTTTTGAATTTACTGAGGCTTTTTTTGTGGCCTAGTATATGATCTATTCTTGAAAATGTTCCATGTGCACTTGAGAAGAATGTGTATCCTGCCATTTTGGGTGTAGAGTTCTGTAGATGTCTGTTAGGTCCATCTGTTCTAGGGTGTCGTTCAGGGCTTCTGTGTCCTTCCTTATTTTCTGTCTGGTTGATCTGTCCTTTGAGTGGTGTGTTGAAGTCTCCTAAAATGAACGCATTGCATTCTATTTCCCCCTTTAATTCTGTTAGTTCTTGTTTCACATATGTTGGTGCTCCCTCCTGTGTTGGATGCATGGATATTTATAATGGTTATATCCACTCTTTGGACTGACCCCTTTATCATTATATCCTGTCCTTCCTTGTCTCTTGTTACTTTCTTTGTTTTGAAGTCTATTTTGTCTGATACAGGTACTGCAACACCTGTGTTTTTCTCCCTATTGTTTGCATGAAATATCTTTTTCCATCCCTTCACTTTGGGTCTTTGTATGTCTTTGGGTTTGAAGTGAGTCTCTTGTAGGCAGCAGATAGATGGGTCTTGCTTTTTTAGCCACTGTGCAATTCTGTCTTTTGGTTGTTGCATTCAGTCCATTTAGATTTAGGGTAATTATTGATAGATATATACTTACTGCCAATGCCAGGCTTTGGATATGTGGTTACCAAAGGTTTAAGGGCAGGAGGGCCTGCCGCATGTCCTTAGGGGGCAAGCCATGCGGCAAGCCGCCTGGGCTTGCTGGTCTGTGCAAAATTCCAAGCAGGCAGTTCGACAAGTGAGAAAACACATGAGGGTGGCGGGGAGGGGGGGGCACGCGGGGCCCACGAGCCACCTCCCTTTGGCCAATCAGCAGCTGCAGCGGGCACCTGTGGGGGTGCACTTTCTCCCCTGCACCGGGAGAGGAGGAAAACGAAAGCAGCGTCTCCTCAGCTGCAGTCAGACTCCTCGCGAGGCGTGGCATGGACCGGGTGCTCTTGCTGCAGGGTCGCTGAAGGCATTCTGACGGGAATTGCCATGCTGACAATTTGGCTGCTGCCGCCGCCGCTGCCATGCCCTTCAAAGCCTGCACACACACACACCCCGCCATTAATGGGCCATTCTGCGAGCACGTGAGGGCCCTAAGCCATGGGTAGGTTGCAGCCCCTCAATATGGCCTACGGGGCTCCCTTCCCCACCCCAAGCAGCTGTGGCGGCTGCGCTGCTGAGTCCGCGCAGTGCCCGAGAGCCCTGACAGGACGTGGGGTGTTGCCGCGGGCGGCCGACTCCAAAGTTGAGGGCAGCCTGGCGGCGCAGGTGGTGGCCGCTCATGACGCTCCAGCTACACTTGCTCCAGGCGCTGGTTTAAGGTAGGCGGGGCGTGGGCGCGGGGACCCCTGAGGTGCAGGCAGGTGGGCTGTGTGTTTAGTGGGATGTGGGCCCCAGGCAGCAGGTTCTGTGACTGCTGCTGTTTTGTTCCTTCAGTTTTTCTTTGCTGTTATACTTCACAAATGAGGGAAATCATTAGGTACTTGTCTGTCACTGCCTGGCTTATTTCACTGAGCATAATACCCTCTATCTCCATCCATGTTGTTGCAATTGATAGGATTTGTTTATTTCTTATGGCTGAGTAGTATTCCATTGCGTAAGTGTACCAGCTCTCCTTTATCCATTCATCTACTGATGGACACTTAGGTTGCTTCCATATCTAGGCTATTGTAAACATGCCGCAATAAACATAGGGGTGCATCTGTCTTTTTCAAACTGGGCTGCTGCATTCTTAGGGTAAATTCCTAGAAGTGGAATTCCTGGGTCAAATGGTATTCCTATTTTGAGCATTCTGAGGAACCTCCATACTGCTTTCCACAATGGTTGAACTAGTTTACATTCCCACCAGCAGTGTAGGAGGGTTCCCCTTTCTCCACAACCTCGCCAACATTTGTTGTTGTTTGTCTTTTCAATGATGGCGATCCTTACTGGTGTGAGGTGATATCTCATTGTGGTTTTAATTTGCATTTCTCTGATGATTAGCGATGTAGAGCATCTTTTCATGTGCCTGTTAGCCTTCTGGGTTTCTTCTTTAGAGAACTGTCTATTCAGCTCCTCTGCCCATTTTTTAATTGGATTATTTGCTTTTTTTTTGTTGAGGCATGTGAGCTCTTTATATATTTTGGACGTCAATCCTTTATCGGATCTTTCATTTATGAATATGTTGTCCCATACTGTAGGATACCTTTTTGTTCTATTGATGGTGTCCTTTGCTGTACAGAAGCTTTTTAGCTTGATATAGTCCCACTTGTTCATTTTTGCCTTTGTTTCCCTTGCCCGGGGAGATATGTTCATGAAGAAGTCACTCATGTTTATGTCCATGAGATTTTTGCCTATGTTTTTTTCTACATGGTTTCATGACTTACATTCAGGTCTTTGATCCATTTGGAGTTTACTTTTGTGTATGGGGTTAGACAGTGATCCAGTTTCACTCTCTTACATGTAGCTGTCCAGTTTTGCCAGCACCATCTGTTGAAGAGACTGTCATTTCCCCATTGTATGTCCATGGCTCCGTTATCATATATTAATTGACCATATACGTTTGGGTTAATGTCTGGAGTCTCCATTCTCTTCCACTGGTCTGTGGCTCTGTTCTTGTACCAGTACCAAATTGTATTGATTACTGTGACTTTGTAGTAGAGCTTGGAGTTGGGGAGCGAGATCCCCCCCACTTTATTCTTCATTCTCAGGATTGCTTTGGCTATTCGGGGTCTTTGACGGTTCCATATGAATTTTTTAACTATTTGTTCCAGTTCATTGAAGAATGCTGTTGGTAATTTGATAGGGATTGCATTGGATCTGTATACTGCTTTGGGCAGGATGGCCATTTTGATGATATTAATTCTTCCTAGCCATTTATTGGTATCTTTAATTTCTCTAATGAGTGTCTTGTAATTTCATGGTATATGTCTTTCAATTCCTTGGTTAGGTTTATTCCTAGGTATTTTATTCTTTTAGATGCAATTGTGAATGGAATTGATTTCTTGATTTCTTTCTCCTAATTCATCATTATTGTATATGAATGCAAGATTTCTATGTGTTAATTTTGTCTCCTTCAACATTGCTGAATTCAAATATTAGATCTCATAGTTTTGTTGTGGATTCTTCTTGTTTTCTTATGTACCATATCGCATCATCTGCAAACAGTCAGAGTTTCAATTCTTCGTTACCAATCTGGATGCCTTTTATTTCTTTGTGTTGTCTGATTGCCGTGGCTAGGACCTCCAGAACTACGTGGACTAAAAGGAGGGAGATTGGGCATCCTTCTCTTATTCCCAATCTTAAAGGAAATGCTCTCAGCTTCTCTCTGTTAAGTATGATGTTGGCTGTGCCTTTGTCATATATGGACTTGATTATGTTGAGGTACTTGCCCTCATACCCATTTTGTTGGGAATTTTTATCACAAATGGATGTTGAATTTTGTTGAATAGTTTTTCAGCATCTATGGAGATGATCATGTGGTTTTTACCCTTTTTGTTGATGTGGTGGATGATGATGATAGGTTTTAAAATGTTGTACCATCCTTGCATTCCTGGAATAAATCCTGCTTTATCATTATGGATGATCTTTCTGATGTATTTTTGTATTTGGTTTGGAGTATTTTGTTGAGTAGTTTGCATCTATACTCATCAGGGATGTTGGACTGTGATTTTCCTTCTTTGTGGTGTCTTTGCCTGGTTTTGGCATTAAAGTGATGCTGGCCTCATAGAATGAGTGTAAGTCCCTCCTCTTCTACGTTTTGGAAAACTTTAAGGGGGATGGGTATTAGGTCTTCACTAAATGTTTGATAAAATTCAGCATTGAAGCCATGTGGTCCAGGGATTTTGTTCTTAGGTAGTTTGTTGATTACAAATTAAATTTCGTTGCTGGTAATTGGTCTGTTCAGATTTTCTGTTTCTCCCTGGGTCAGCCTTGCTAGGTTGTATTTTTATAGAAAGTTGTCCATTTCTTCTAGGGTATGCAGTTTGTCAGCATATCATTTTTCATAGTATTCTCTAATAATTTTTTTTCCTGTGGCATCTGTAGTGATTTTTCATTTCTCATTTCTGATTTTGTTTATGCATGTAGACACTCTTTTTCTTGATAAGTCTGGCTAGGGGTTTATTTATTTTATTTTCTCAATGAACCAGCTCCTGCTTTCATTGATTTCTGTTGTTTTATTTTTCTCAGTTTTATTTTTTTCTGCTCAAATCTTTATTATGTCCCTCCTCCTTCTGACTTTGGGCCTCAGGTTTTCTTCTTTTCTAGTTTCATTAATTGTGAGTTTAGACTGTTCATATGGGATTGTTGTTGTCTCCTGAGGTAGGCCTGTATTGCAATATTCTTCCCTCTTAGCATGGCCTTTGCTGCATCCCACAGATATTGCAGTGTTGAATTATTGTTGTCATGTGTTTCCATAAATTGCGTGTTCTCAGTTTTTACTTGGTCATTGATCCATTGGTTTTTTAGGAGCATGTTGTTAAGCCTCCATGTGTTTGTGGGCTTTTTCATTTTCTTTGCATAATATACTTCTTGTTTCATACCTTTGTGGTCTGAGGAGCTGGTTGGTACAATTTCCATCTTTTTGAATTTACTGAGGCTTTTTTTGTGGCCTAGTATATGATCTATTCTTGAAAATGTTCCATGTGCACTTGAGAAGAATGTGTATCCTGCCATTTTGGGTGTAGAGTTCTGTAGATGTCTGTTAGGTCCATCTGTTCTAGGGTGTCGTTCAGGGCTTCTGTGTCCTTCCTTATTTTCTGTCTGGTTGATCTGTCCTTTGAGTGGTGTGTTGAAGTCTCCTAAAATGAACGCATTGCATTCTATTTCCCCCTTTAATTCTGTTAGTTCTTGTTTCACATATGTTGGTGCTCCCTCCTGTGTTGGATGCATGGATATTTATAATGGTTATATCCACTCTTTGGACTGACCCCTTTATCATTATATCCTGTCCTTCCTTGTCTCTTGTTACTTTCTTTGTTTTGAAGTCTATTTTGTCTGATACAGGTACTGCAACACCTGTGTTTTTCTCCCTATTGTTTGCATGAAATATCTTTTTCCATCCCTTCACTTTGGGTCTTTGTATGTCTTTGGGTTTGAAGTGAGTCTCTTGTAGGCAGCAGATAGATGGGTCTTGCTTTTTTAGCCACTGTGCAATTCTGTCTTTTGGTTGTTGCATTCAGTCCATTTAGATTTAGGGTAATTATTGATAGATATATACTTACTGCCAATGCCAGGCTTTGGATATGTGGTTACCAAAGGTTTAAGGGCAGGAGGGCCTGCCGCATGTCCTTAGGGGGCAAGCCATGCGGCAAGCCGCCTGGGCTTGCTGGTCTGTGCAAAATTCCAAGCAGGCAGTTCGACAAGTTAGAAAACACATGAGGGTGGCGGGGAGGGGGGGGCACGCGGGGCCCACGAGCCACCTCCCTTTGGCCAATCAGCAGCTGCAGCGGGCACCTGTGGGGGTGCACTTTCTCCCCTGCACCGGGAGAGGAGGAAAACGAAAGCAGCGTCTCCTCAGCTGCAGTCAGACTCCTCGCGAGGCGTGGCATGGACCGGGTGCTCTTGCTGCAGGGTCGCTGAAGGCATTCTGACGGGAATTGCCATGCTGACAATTTGGCTGCTGCCGCCGCCGCTGCCATGCCCTTCAAAGCCTGCACACACACACCCCCCGCCATTAATGGGCCATTCTGCGAGCACGTGAGGGCCCTAAGCCATGGGTAGGTTGCAGCCCCTCAATATGGCCTACGGGGCTCCCTTCCCCACCCCAAGCAGCTGTGGCGGCTGCGCTGCTGAGTCCGCGCAGTGCCCGAGAGCCCTGACAGGACGTGGGGTGTTGCCGCGGGCGGCCGACTCCAAAGTTGAGGGCAGCCTGGCGGCGCAGGTGGTGGCCGCTCATGACGCTCCAGCTACACTTGCTCCAGGCGCTGGTTTAAGGTAGGCGGGGCGTGGGCGCGGGGACCCCTGAGGTGCAGGCAGGTGGGCTGTGTGTTTAGTGGGATGTGGGCCCCAGGCAGCAGGTTCTGTGACTGCTGCTGTTTTGTTCCTTCAGTTTTTCTTTGCTGTTATACTTCACAAATGAGGGAAATCATTAGGTACTTGTCTGTCACTGCCTGGCTTATTTCACTGAGCATAATACCCTCTATCTCCATCCATGTTGTTGCAATTGATAGGATTTGTTTATTTCTTATGGCTGAGTAGTATTCCATTGCGTAAGTGTACCAGCTCTCCTTTATCCATTCATCTACTGATGGACACTTAGGTTGCTTCCATATCTAGGCTATTGTAAACATGCCGCAATAAACCTAGGGGTGCATCTGTCTTTTTCAAACTGGGCTGCTGCATTCTTAGGGTAAATTCCTAGAAGTGGAATTCCTGGGTCAAATGGTATTCCTATTTTGAGCATTCTGAGGAACCTCCATACTGCTTTCCACAATGGTTGAACTAGTTTACATTCCCACCAGCAGTGTAGGAGGGTTCCCCTTTCTCCACAACCTCGCCAACATTTGTTGTTGTTTGTCTTTTCAATGATGGCGATCCTTACTGGTGTGAGGTGATATCTCATTGTGGTTTTAATTTGCATTTCTCTGATGATTAGCGATGTAGAGCATCTTTTCATGTGCCTGTTAGCCTTCTGGGTTTCTTCTTTAGAGAACTGTCTATTCAGCTCCTCTGCCCATTTTTTAATTGGATTATTTGCTTTTTTTTTGTTGAGGCATGTGAGCTCTTTATATATTTTGGACGTCAATCCTTTATCGGATCTTTCATTTATGAATATGTTGTCCCATACTGTAGGATACCTTTTTGTTCTATTGATGGTGTCCTTTGCTGTACAGAAGCTTTTTAGCTTGATATAGTCCCACTTGTTCATTTTTGCCTTTGTTTCCCTTGCCCGGGGAGATATGTTCATGAAGAAGTCACTCATGTTTATGTCCATGAGATTTTTGCCTATGTTTTTTTCTACATGGTTTCATGACTTACATTCAGGTCTTTGATCCATTTGGAGTTTACTTTTGTGTATGGGGTTAGACAGTGATCCAGTTTCACTCTCTTACATGTAGCTGTCCAGTTTTGCCAGCACCATCTGTTGAAGAGACTGTCATTTCCCCATTGTATGTCCATGGCTCCGTTATCATATATTAATTGACCATATACGTTTGGGTTAATGTCTGGAGTCTCCATTCTCTTCCACTGGTCTGTGGCTCTGTTCTTGTACCAGTACCAAATTGTATTGATTACTGTGACTTTGTAGTAGAGCTTGGAGTTGGGGAGCGAGATCCCCCCCACTTTATTCTTCATTCTCAGGATTGCTTTGGCTATTCGGGGTCTTTGACGGTTCCATATGAATTTTTTAACTATTTGTTCCAGTTCATTGAAGAATGCTCTTGGTAATTTGATAGGGATTGCATTGGATCTGTATACTGCTTTGGGCAGGATGGCCATTTTGATGATATTAATTCTTCCTAGCCATTTATTGGTATCTTTAATTTCTCTAATGAGTGTCTTGTAATTTCATGGTATATGTCTTTCAATTCCTTGGTTAGGTTTATTCCTAGGTATTTTATTCTTTTAGATGCAATTGTGAATGGAATTGATTTCTTGATTTCTTTCTCCTAATTCATCATTATTGTATATGAATGCAAGATTTCTATGTGTTAATTTTGTCTCCTTCAACATTGCTGAATTCAAATATTAGATCTCATAGTTTTGTTGTGGATTCTTCTTGTTTTCTTATGTACCATATCGCATCATCTGCAAACAGTCAGAGTTTCAATTCTTTGTTACCAATCTGGATGCCTTTTATTTCTTTGTGTTGTCTGATTGCCGTGGCTAGGACCTCCAGAACTACGTGGACTAAAAGGAGGGAGATTGGGCATCCTTCTCTTATTCCCAATCTTAAAGGAAATGCTCTCAGCTTCTCTCTGTTAAGTATGATGTTGGCTGTGCCTTTGTCATATATGGACTTGATTATGTTGAGGTACTTGCCCTCATACCCATTTTGTTGGGAATTTTTATCACAAATGGATGTTGAATTTTGTTGAATAGTTTTTCAGCATCTATGGAGATGATCATGTGGTTTTTACCCTTTTTGTTGATGTGGTGGATGATGATGATAGGTTTTAAAATGTTGTACCATCCTTGCATTCCTGGAATAAATCCTGCTTTATCATTATGGATGATCTTTCTGATGTATTTTTGTATTTGGTTTGGAGTATTTTGTTGAGTAGTTTGCATCTATACTCATCAGGGATGTTGGACTGTGATTTTCCTTCTTTGTGGTGTCTTTGCCTGGTTTTGGCATTAAAGTGATGCTGGCCTCATAGAATGAGTGTAAGTCCCTCCTCTTCTACGTTTTGGAAAACTTTAAGGGGGATGGGTATTAGGTCTTCACTAAATGTTTGATAAAATTCAGCATTGAAGCCATGTGGTCCAGGGATTTTGTTCTTAGGTAGTTTGTTGATTACAAATTAAATTTCGTTGCTGGTAATTGGTCTGTTCAGATTTTCTGTTTCTCCCTGGGTCAGCCTTGCTAGGTTGTATTTTTATAGAAAGTTGTCCATTTCTTCTAGGGTATGCAGTTTGTCAGCATATCATTTTTCATAGTATTCTCTAATAATTTTTTTTCCTGTGGCATCTGTAGTGATTTTTCATTTCTCATTTCTGATTTTGTTTATGCATGTAGACACTCTTTTTCTTGATAAGTCTGGCTAGGGGTTTATTTATTTTATTTTCTCAATGAACCAGCTCCTGCTTTCATTGATTTCTGTTGTTTTATTTTTCTCAGTTTTATTTTTTTCTGCTCAAATCTTTATTATGTCCCTCCTCCTTCTGACTTTGGGCCTCAGGTTTTCTTCTTTTCTAGTTTCATTAATTGTGAGTTTAGACTGTTCATATGGGATTGTTGTTGTCTCCTGAGGTAGGCCTGTATTGCAATATTCTTCCCTCTTAGCGTGGCCTTTGCTGCATCCCACAGATATTGCAGTGTTGAATTATTGTTGTCATGTGTTTCCATAAATTGCGTGTTCTCAGTTTTTACTTGGTCATTGATCCATTGGTTTTTTAAGAGCATGTTGTTAAACCTCCATGTGTTTGTGGGCTTTTTCATTTTCTTTGCATAATATACTTCTTGTTTCATACCTTTGTGGTCTGAGGAGCTGGTTGGTACAATTTCCATCTTTTTGAATTTACTGAGGCTTTTTTTGTGGCCTAGTATATGATCTATTCTTGAAAATGTTCCATGTGCACTTGAGAAGAATGTGTATCCTGCCATTTTGGGTGTAGAGTTCTGTAGATGTCTGTTAGGTCCATCTGTTCTAGGGTGTCGTTCAGGGCTTCTGTGTCCTTCCTTATTTTCTGTCTGGTTGATCTGTCCTTTGAGTGGTGTGTTGAAGTCTCCTAAAATGAACGCATTGCATTCTATTTCCCCCTTTAATTCTGTTAGTTCTTGTTTCACATATGTTGGTGCTCCCTCCTGTGTTGGATGCATGGATATTTATAATGGTTATATCCACTCTTTGGACTGACCCCTTTATCATTATATCCTGTCCTTCCTTGGCTCTTGTTACTTTCTTTGTTTTGAAGTCTATTTTGTCTGATACAGGTACTGCAACACCTGTGTTTTTCTCCCTATTGTTTGCATGAAATATCTTTTTCCATCCCTTCACTTTGGGTCTTTGTATGTCTTTGGGTTTGAAGTGAGTCTCTTGTAGGCAGCATATAGATGGGTCTTGCTTTTTTAGCCACTGTGCAATTCTGTCTTTTGGTTGTTGCATTCAGTCCATTTAGATTTAGGGTAATTATTGATAGATATATACTTACTGCCAATGCCAGGCTTTGGATATGTGGTTACCAAAGGTTTAAGGGCAGGAGGGCCTGCCGCATGTCCTTAGGGGGCAAGCCATGCGGCAAGCCGCCTGGGCTTGCTGGTCTGTGCAAAATTCCAAGCAGGCAGTTCGACAAGTGAGAAAACACATGAGGGTGGTGGGGAGGGGGGGGCACGCGGGGCCCACGAGCCACCTCCCTTTGGCCAATCAGCAGCTGCAGCGGGCACCTGTGGGGGTGCACTTTCTCCCCTGCACCGGGAGAGGAGGAAAACGAAAGCAGCGTCTCCTCAGCTGCAGTCAGACTCCTCGCGAGGCGTGGCATGGACCGGGTGCTCTTGCTGCAGGGTCGCTGAAGGCATTCTGACGGGAATTGCCATGCTGACAATTTGGCTGCTGCCGCCGCCGCTGCCATGCCCTTCAAAGCCTGCACACACACACCCCCCGCCATTAATGGGCCATTCTGCGAGCACGTGAGGGCCCTAAGCCATGGGTAGGTTGCAGCCCCTCAATATGGCCTACGGGGCTCCCTTCCCCACCCCAAGCAGCTGTGGCGGCTGCGCTGCTGAGTCCGCGCAGTGCCCGAGAGCCCTGACAGGACGTGGGGTGTTGCCGCGGGCGGCCGACTCCAAAGTTGAGGGCAGCCTGGCGGCGCAGGTGGTGGCCGCTCATGACGCTCCAGCTACACTTGCTCCAGGCGCTGGTTTAAGGTAGGCGGGGCGTGGGCGCGGGGACCCCTGAGGTGCAGGCAGGTGGGCTGTGTGTTTAGTGGGATGTGGGCCCCAGGCAGCAGGTTCTGTGACTGCTGCTGTTTTGTTCCTTCAGTTTTTCTTTGCTGTTATACTTCACAAATGAGGGAAATCATTAGGTACTTGTCTGTCACTGCCTGGCTTATTTCACTGAGCATAATACCCTCTATCTCCATCCATGTTGTTGCAATTGATAGGATTTGTTTATTTCTTATGGCTGAGTAGTATTCCATTGCGTAAGTGTACCAGCTCTCCTTTATCCATTCATCTACTGATGGACACTTAGGTTGCTTCCATATCTAGGATATTGTAAACATGCCGCAATAAACCTAGGGGTGCATCTGTCTTTTTCAAACTGGGCTGATGCATTCTTAGGGTAAATTCCTAGAAGTGGAATTCCTGGGTCAAATGGTATTCCTATTTTGAGCATTCTGAGGAACCTCCATACTGCTTTCCACAATGGTTGAACTAGTTTACATTCCCACCAGCAGTGTAGGAGGGTTCCCCTTTCTCCACAACCTCGCCAACATTTGTTGTTGTTTGTCTTTTCAATGATGGCGATCCTTACTGGTGTGAGGTGATATCTCATTGTGGTTTTAATTTGCATTTCTCTGATGATTAGCGATGTAGAGCATCTTTTCATGTGCCTGTTAGCCTTCTGGGTTTCTTCTTTAGAGAACTGTCTATTCAGCTCCTCTGCCCATTTTTTAATTGGATTATTTGCTTTTTTTTTGTTGAGGCATGTGAGCTCTTTATATATTTTGGACGTCAATCCTTTATCGGATCTTTCATTTATGAATATGTTGTCCCATACTGTAGGATACCTTTTTGTTCTATTGATGGTGTCCTTTGCTGTACAGAAGCTTTTTAGCTTGATATAGTCCCACTTGTTCATTTTTGCCTTTGTTTCCCTTGCCCGGGGAGATATGTTCATGAAGAAGTCACTCATGTTTATGTCCATGAGATTTTTGCCTATGTTTTTTTCTACATGGTTTCATGACTTACATTCAGGTCTTTGATCCATTTGGAGTTTACTTTTGTGTATGGGGTTAGACAGTGATCCAGTTTCACTCTCTTACATGTAGCTGTCCAGTTTTGCCAGCACCATCTGTTGAAGAGACTGTCATTTCCCCATTGTATGTCCATGGCTCCGTTATCATATATTAATTGACCATATACGTTTGGGTTAATGTCTGGAGTCTCCATTCTCTTCCACTGGTCTGTGGCTCTGTTCTTGTACCAGTACCAAATTGTATTGATTACTGTGACTTTGTAGTAGAGCTTGGAGTTGGGGAGCGAGATCCCCCCCACTTTATTCTTCATTCTCAGGATTGCTTTGGCTATTCGGGGTCTTTGACGGTTCCATATGAATTTTTTAACTATTTGTTCCAGTTCATTGAAGAATGCTCTTGGTAATTTGATAGGGATTGCATTGGATCTGTATACTGCTTTGGGCAGGATGGCCATTTTGATGATATTAATTCTTCCTAGCCATTTATTGGTATCTTTAATTTCTCTAATGAGTGTCTTGTAATTTCATGGTATATGTCTTTCAATTCCTTGGTTAGGTTTATTCCTAGGTATTTTATTCTTTTAGATGCAATTGTGAATGGAATTGATTTCTTGATTTCTTTCTCCTAATTCATCATTATTGTATATGAATGCAAGATTTCTATGTGTTAATTTTGTCTCCTTCAACATTGCTGAATTCAAATATTAGATCTCATAGTTTTGTTGTGGATTCTTCTTGTTTTCTTATGTACCATATCGCATCATCTGCAAACAGTCAGAGTTTCAATTCTTTGTTACCAATCTGGATGCCTTTTATTTCTTTGTGTTGTCTGATTGCCGTGGCTAGGACCTCCAGAACTACGTGGACTAAAAGGAGGGAGATTGGGCATCCTTCTCTTATTCCCAATCTTAAAGGAAATGCTCTCAGCTTCTCTCTGTTAAGTATGATGTTGGCTGTGCCTTTGTCATATATGGACTTGATTATGTTGAGGTACTTGCCCTCATACCCATTTTGTTGGGAATTTTTATCACAAATGGATGTTGAATTTTGTTGAATAGTTTTTCAGCATCTATGGAGATGATCATGTGGTTTTTACCCTTTTTGTTGATGTGGTGGATGATGATGATAGGTTTTAAAATGTTGTACCATCCTTGCATTCCTGGAATAAATCCTGCTTTATCATTATGGATGATCTTTCTGATGTATTTTTGTATTTGGTTTGGAGTATTTTGTTGAGTAGTTTGCATCTATACTCATCAGGGATGTTGGACTGTGATTTTCCTTCTTTGTGGTGTCTTTGCCTGGTTTTGGCATTAAAGTGATGCTGGCCTCATAGAATGAGTGTAAGTCCCTCCTCTTCTACGTTTTGGAAAACTTTAAGGGGGATGGGTATTAGGTCTTCACTAAATGTTTGATAAAATTCAGCATTGAAGCCATGTGGTCCAGGGATTTTGTTCTTAGGTAGTTTGTTGATTACAAATTAAATTTCGTTGCTGGTAATTGGTCTGTTCAGATTTTCTGTTTCTCCCTGGGTCAGCCTTGCTAGGTTGTATTTTTATAGAAAGTTGTCCATTTCTTCTAGGGTATGCAGTTTGTCAGCATATCATTTTTCATAGTATTCTCTAATAATTTTTTTTCCTGTGGCATCTGTAGTGATTTTTCATTTCTCATTTCTGATTTTGTTTATGCATGTAGACACTCTTTTTCTTGATAAGTCTGGCTAGGGGTTTATTTATTTTATTTTCTCAATGAACCAGCTCCTGCTTTCATTGATTTCTGTTGTTTTATTTTTCTCAGTTTTATTTTTTTCTGCTCAAATCTTTATTATGTCCCTCCTCCTTCTGACTTTGGGCCTCAGGTTTTCTTCTTTTCTAGTTTCATTAATTGTGAGTTTAGACTGTTCATATGGGATTGTTGTTGTCTCCTGAGGTAGGCCTGTATTGCAATATTCTTCCCTCTTAGCGTGGCCTTTGCTGCATCCCACAGATATTGCAGTGTTGAATTATTGTTGTCATGTGTTTCCATAAATTGCGTGTTCTCAGTTTTTACTTGGTCATTGATCCATTGGTTTTTTAAGAGCATGTTGTTAAGCCTGCATGTGTTTGTGGGCTTTTTCATTTTCTTTGCATAATATACTTCTTGTTTCATACCTTTGTGGTCTGAGGAGCTGGTTGGTACAATTTCCATCTTTTTGAATTTACTGAGGCTTTTTTTGTGGCCTAGTATATGATCTATTCTTGAAAATGTTCCATGTGCACTTGAGAAGAATGTGTATCCTGCCATTTTGGGTGTAGAGTTCTGTAGATGTCTGTTAGGTCCATCTGTTCTAGGGTGTCGTTCAGGGCTTCTGTGTCCTTCCTTATTTTCTGTCTGGTTGATCTGTCCTTTGAGTGGTGTGTTGAAGTCTCCTAAAATGAACGCATTGCATTCTATTTCCCCCTTTAATTCTGTTAGTTCTTGTTTCACATATGTTGGTGCTCCCTCCTGTGTTGGATGCATGGATATTTATAATGGTTATATCCACTCTTTGGACTGACCCCTTTATCATTATATCCTGTCCTTCCTTGGCTCTTGTTACTTTCTTTGTTTTGAAGTCTATTTTGTCTGATACAGGTACTGCAACACCTGTGTTTTTCTCCCTATTGTTTGCATGAAATATCTTTTTCCATCCCTTCACTTTGGGTCTTTGTATGTCTTTGGGTTTGAAGTGAGTCTCTTGTAGGCAGCATATAGATGGGTCTTGCTTTTTTAGCCACTGTGCAATTCTGTCTTTTGGTTGTTGCATTCAGTCCATTTAGATTTAGGGTAATTATTGATAGATATATACTTACTGCCAATGCCAGGCTTTGGATATGTGGTTACCAAAGGTTTAAGGGCAGGAGGGCCTGCCGCATGTCCTTAGGGGGCAAGCCATGCGGCAAGCCGCCTGGGCTTGCTGGTCTGTGCAAAATTCCAAGCAGGCAGTTCGACAAGTGAGAAAACACATGAGGGTGGCGGGGAGGGGGGGGGCACGCGGGGCCCACGAGCCACCTCCCTTTGGCCAATCAGCAGCTGCAGCGGGCACCTGTGGGGGTGCACTTTCTCCCCTGCACCGGGAGAGGAGGAAAACGAAAGCAGCGTCTCCTCAGCTGCAGTCAGACTCCTCGCGAGGCGTGGCATGGACCGGGTGCTCTTGCTGCAGGGTCGCTGAAGGCATTCTGACGGGAATTGCCATGCTGACAATTTGGCTGCTGCCGCCGCCGCTGCCATGCCCTTCAAAGCCTGCACACACACACCCCCCGCCATTAATGGGCCATTCTGCGAGCACGTGAGGGCCCTAAGCCATGGGTAGGTTGCAGCCCCTCAATATGGCCTACGGGGCTCCCTTCCCCACCCCAAGCAGCTGTGGCGGCTGCGCTGCTGAGTCCGCGCAGTGCCCGAGAGCCCTGACAGGACGTGGGGTGTTGCCGCGGGCGGCCGACTCCAAAGTTGAGGGCAGCCTGGCGGCGCAGGTGGTGGCCGCTCATGACGCTCCAGCTACACTTGCTCCAGGCGCTGGTTTAAGGTAGGCGGGGCGTGGGCGCGGGGACCCCTGAGGTGCAGGCAGGTGGGCTGTGTGTTTAGTGGGATGTGGGCCCCAGGCAGCAGGTTCTGTGACTGCTGCTGTTTTGTTCCTTCAGTTTTTCTTTGCTGTTATACTTCACAAATGAGGGAAATCATTAGGTACTTGTCTGTCACTGCCTGGCTTATTTCACTGAGCATAATACCCTCTATCTCCATCCATGTTGTTGCAATTGATAGGATTTGTTTATTTCTTATGGCTGAGTAGTATTCCATTGCGTAAGTGTACCAGCTCTCCTTTATCCATTCATCTACTGATGGACACTTAGGTTGCTTCCATATCTAGGCTATTGTAAACATGCCGCAATAAACCTAGGGGTGCATCTGTCTTTTTCAAACTGGGCTGCTGCATTCTTAGGGTAAATTCCTAGAAGTGGAATTCCTGGGTCAAATGGTATTCCTATTTTGAGCATTCTGAGGAACCTCCATACTGCTTTCCACAATGGTTGAACTAGTTTACATTCCCACCAGCAGTGTAGGAGGGTTCCCCTTTCTCCACAACCTCGCCAACATTTGTTGTTGTTTGTCTTTTCAATGATGGCGATCCTTACTGGTGTGAGGTGATATCTCATTGTGGTTTTAATTTGCATTTCTCTGATGATTAGCGATGTAGAGCATCTTTTCATGTGCCTGTTAGCCTTCTGGGTTTCTTCTTTAGAGAACTGTCTATTCAGCTCCTCTGCCCATTTTTTAATTGGATTATTTGCTTTTTTTTTGTTGAGGCATGTGAGCTCTTTATATATTTTGGACGTCAATCCTTTATCGGATCTTTCATTTATGAATATGTTGTCCCATACTGTAGGATACCTTTTTGTTCTATTGATGGTGTCCTTTGCTGTACAGAAGCTTTTTAGCTTGATATAGTCCCACTTGTTCATTTTTGCCTTTGTTTCCCTTGCCCGGGGAGATATGTTCATGAAGAAGTCACTCATGTTTATGTCCATGAGATTTTTGCCTATGTTTTTTTCTACATGGTTTCATGACTTACATTCAGGTCTTTGATCCATTTGGAGTTTACTTTTGTGTATGGGGTTAGACAGTGATCCAGTTTCACTCTCTTACATGTAGCTGTCCAGTTTTGCCAGCACCATCTGTTGAAGAGACTGTCATTTCCCCATTGTATGTCCATGGCTCCGTTATCATATATTAATTGACCATATACGTTTGGGTTAATGTCTGGAGTCTCCATTCTCTTCCACTGGTCTGTGGCTCTGTTCTTGTACCAGTACGAAATTGTATTGATTACTGTGACTTTGTAGTAGAGCTTGGAGTTGGGGAGCGAGATCCCCCCCACTTTATTCTTCATTCTCAGGATTGCTTTGGCTATTCGGGGTCTTTGACGGTTCCATATGAATTTTTTAACTATTTGTTCCAGTTCATTGAAGAATGCTGTTGGTAATTTGATAGGGATTGCATTGGATCTGTATACTGCTTTGGGCAGGATGGCCATTTTGATGATATTAATTCTTCCTAGCCATTTATTGGTATCTTTAATTTCTCTAATGAGTGTCTTGTAATTTCATGGTATATGTCTTTCAATTCCTTGGTTAGGTTTATTCCTAGGTATTTTATTCTTTTAGATTCAATTGTGAATGGAATTGATTTCTTGATTTCTTTCTCCTAATTCATCATTATTGTATATGAATGCAAGATTTCTATGTGTTAATTTTGTCTCCTTCAACATTGCTGAATTCAAATATTAGATCTCATAGTTTTGTTGTGGATTCTTCTTGTTTTCTTATGTACCATATCGCATCATCTGCAAACAGTCAGAGTTTCAATTCTTTGTTACCAATCTGGATGCCTTTTATTTCTTTGTGTTGTCTGATTGCCGTGGCTAGGACCTCCAGAACTACGTGGACTAAAAGGAGGGAGATTGGGCATCCTTCTCTTATTCCCAATCTTAAAGGAAATGCTCTCAGCTTCTCTCTGTTAAGTATGATGTTGGCTGTGCCTTTGTCATATATGGACTTGATTATGTTGAGGTACTTGCCCTCATACCCATTTTGTTGGGAATTTTTATCACAAATGGATGTTGAATTTTGTTGAATAGTTTTTCAGCATCTATGGAGATGATCATGTGGTTTTTACCCTTTTTGTTGATGTGGTGGATGATGATGATAGGTTTTAAAATGTTGTACCATCCTTGCATTCCTGGAATAAATCCTGCTTTATCATTATGGATGATCTTTCTGATGTATTTTTGTATTTGGTTTGGAGTATTTTGTTGAGTAGTTTGCATCTATACTCATCAGGGATGTTGGACTGTGATTTTCCTTCTTTGTGGTGTCTTTGCCTGGTTTTGGCATTAAAGTGATGCTGGCCTCATAGAATGAGTGTAAGTCCCTCCTCTTCTACGTTTTGGAAAACTTTAAGGGGGATGGGTATTAGGTCTTCACTAAATGTTTGATAAAATTCAGCATTGAAGCCATGTGGTCCAGGGATTTTGTTCTTAGGTAGTTTGTTGATTACAAATTAAATTTCGTTGCTGGTCTGTTCAGATTTTCTGTTTCTCCCTGGGTCAGCCTTGCTAGGTTGTATTTTTATAGAAAGTTGTCCATTTCTTCTAGGGTATGCAGTTTGTCAGCATATCATTTTTCATAGTATTCTCTAATAATTTTTTTTCCTGTGGCATCTGTAGTGATTTTTCATTTCTCATTTCTGATTTTGTTTATGCATGTAGACACTCTTTTTCTTGATAAGTCTGGCTAGGGGTTTATTTATTTTATTTTCTCAATGAACCAGCTCCTGCTTTCATTGATTTCTGTTGTTTTATTTTTCTCAGTTTTATTTTTTTCTGCTCAAATCTTTATTATGTCCCTCCTCCTTCTGACTTTGGGCCTCAGGTTTTCTTCTTTTCTAGTTTCATTAATTGTGAGTTTAGACTGTTCATATGGGATTGTTGTTGTCTCCTGAGGTAGGCCTGTATTGCAATATTCTTCCCTCTTAGCATGGCCTTTGCTGCATCCCACAGATATTGCAGTGTTGAATTATTGTTGTCATGTGTTTCCATAAATTGCGTGTTCTCAGTTTTTACTTGGTCATTGATCCATTGGTTTTTTAGGAGCATGTTGTTAAGCCTGCATGTGTTTGTGGGCTTTTTCATTTTCTTTGCATAATATACTTCTTGTTTCATACCTTTGTGGTCTGAGGAGCTGGTTGGTACAATTTCCATCTTTTTGAATTTACTGAGGCTTTTTTTGTGGCCTAGTATATGATCTATTCTTGAAAATGTTCCATGTGCACTTGAGAAGAATGTGTATCCTGCCATTTTGGGTGTAGAGTTCTGTAGATGTCTGTTAGGTCCATCTGTTCTAGGGTGTTGTTCAGGGCTTCTGTGTCCTTCCTTATTTTCTGTCTGGTTGATCTGTCCTTTGAGTGGTGTGTTGAAGTCTCCTAAAATGAACGCATTGCATTCTATTTCCCCCTTTAATTCTGTTAGTTCTTGTTTCACATATGTTGGTGCTCCCTCCTGTGTTGGATGCATGGATATTTATAATGGTTATATCCACTCTTTGGACTGACCCCTTTATCATTATATCCTGTCCTTCCTTGTCTCTTGTTACTTTCTTTGTTTTGAAGTCTATTTTGTCTGATACAGGTACTGCAACACCTGTGTTTTTCTCCCTATTGTTTGCATGAAATATCTTTTTCCATCCCTTCACTTTGGGTCTTTGTATGTCTTTGGGTTTGAAGTGAGTCTCTTGTAGGCAGCAGATAGATGGGTCTTGCTTTTTTAGCCACTGTGCAATTCTGTCTTTTGGTTGTTGCATTCAGTCCATTTAGATTTAGGGTAATTATTGATAGATATATACTTACTGCCAATGCCAGGCTTTGGATATGTGGTTACCAAAGGTTTAAGGGCAGGAGGGCCTGCCGCATGTCCTTAGGGGGCAAGCCATGCGGCAAGCCGCCTGGGCTTGCTGGTCTGTGCAAAATTCCAAGCAGGCAGTTCGACAAGTGAGAAAACACATGAGGGTGGTGGGGAGGGGGGGGCACGCGGGGCCCACGAGCCACCTCCCTTTGGCCAATCAGCAGCTGCAGCGGGCACCTGTGGGGGTGCACTTTCTCCCCTGCACCGGGAGAGGAGGAAAACGAAAGCAGCGTCTCCTCAGCTGCAGTCAGACTCCTCGCGAGGCGTGGCATGGACCGGGTGCTCTTGCTGCAGGGTCGCTGAAGGCATTCTGACGGGAATTGCCATGCTGACAATTTGGCTGCTGCCGCCGCCGCTGCCATGCCCTTCAAAGCCTGCACACACACACCCCCCGCCATTAATGGGCCATTCTGCGAGCACGTGAGGGCCCTAAGCCATGGGTAGGTTGCAGCCCCTCAATATGGCCTACGGGGCTCCCTTCCCCACCCCAAGCAGCTGTGGCGGCTGCGCTGCTGAGTCCGCGCAGTGCCCGAGAGCCCTGACAGGACGTGGGGTGTTGCCGCGGGCGGCCGACTCCAAAGTTGAGGGCAGCCTGGCGGCGCAGGTGGTGGCCGCTCATGACGCTCCAGCTACACTTGCTCCAGGCGCTGGTTTAAGGTAGGCGGGGCGTGGGCGCGGGGACCCCTGAGGTGCAGGCAGGTGGGCTGTGTGTTTAGTGGGATGTGGGCCCCAGGCAGCAGGTTCTGTGACTGCTGCTGTTTTGTTCCTTCAGTTTTTCTTTGCTGTTATACTTCACAAATGAGGGAAATCATTAGGTACTTGTCTGTCACTGCCTGGCTTATTTCACTGAGCATAATACCCTCTATCTCCATCCATGTTGTTGCAATTGATAGGATTTGTTTATTTCTTATGGCTGAGTAGTATTCCATTGCGTAAGTGTACCAGCTCTCCTTTATCCATTCATCTACTGATGGACACTTAGGTTGCTTCCATATCTAGGCTATTGTAAACATGCCGCAATAAACATAGGGGTGCATCTGTCTTTTTCAAACTGGGCTGCTGCATTCTTAGGGTAAATTCCTAGAAGTAGAATTCCTGGGTCAAATGGTATTCCTATTTTGAGCATTCTGAGGAACCTCCATACTGCTTTCCACAATGGTTGAACTAGTTTACATTCCCACCAGCAGTGTAGGAGGGTTCCCCTTTCTCCACAACCTCGCCAACATTTGTTGTTGTTTGTCTTTTCAATGATGGCGATCCTTACTGGTGTGAGGTGATATCTCATTGTGGTTTTAATTTGCATTTCTCTGATGATTAGCGATGTAGAGCATCTTTTCATGTGCCTGTTAGCCTTCTGGGTTTCTTCTTTAGAGAACTGTCTATTCAGCTCCTCTGCCCATTTTTTAATTGGATTATTTGCTTTTTTTTTGTTGAGGCATGTGAGCTCTTTATATATTTTGGACGTCAATCCTTTATCGGATCTTTCATTTATGAATATGTTGTCCCATACTGTAGGATACCTTTTTGTTCTATTGATGGTGTCCTTTGCTGTACAGAAGCTTTTTAGCTTGATATAGTCCCACTTGTTCATTTTTGCCTTTGTTTCCCTTGCCCGGGGAGAGATGTTCATGAAGAAGTCACTCATGTTTATGTCCATGAGATTTTTGCCTATGTTTTTTTCTACATGGTTTCATGACTTACATTCAGGTCTTTGATCCATTTGGAGTTTACTTTTGTGTATGGGGTTAGACAGTGATCCAGTTTCATTCTCTTACATGTAGCTGTCCAGTTTTGCCAGCACCATCTGTTGAAGAGACTGTCATTTCCCCATTGTATGTCCATGGCTCCGTTATCATATATTAATTGACCATATACGTTTGGGTTAATGTCTGGATTCTCCATTCTCTTCCACTGGTCTGTGGCTCTGTTCTTGTACCAGTACCAAATTGTATTGATTACTGTGACTTTGTAGTAGAGCTTGGAGTTGGGGAGCGAGATCCCCCCCACTTTATTCTTCATTCTCAGGATTGCTTTGGCTATTCGGGGTCTTTGACGGTTCCATATGAATTTTTTAACTATTTGTTCCAGTTCATTGAAGAATGCTGTTGGTAATTTGATAGGGATTGCATTGGATCTGTATACTGCTTTGGGCAGGATGGCCATTTTGATGATATTAATTCTTCCTAGCCATTTATTGGTATCTTTAATTTCTCTAATGAGTGTCTTGTAATTTCATGGTATATGTCTTTCAATTCCTTGGTTAGGTTTATTCCTAGGTATTTTATTCTTTTAGATGCAATTGTGAATGGAATTGATTTCTTGATTTCTTTCTCCTAATTCATCATTATTGTATATGAATGCAAGATTTCTATGTGTTAATTTTGTCTCCTTCAACATTGCTGAATTCAAATATTAGATCTCATAGTTTTGTTGTGGATTCTTCTTGTTTTCTTATGTACCATATCGCATCATCTGCAAACAGTCAGAGTTTCAATTCTTCGTTACCAATCTGGATGCCTTTTATTTCTTTGTGTTGTCTGATTGCCGTGGCTAGGACCTCCAGAACTACGTGGACTAAAAGGAGGGAGATTGGGCATCCTTCTCTTATTCCCAATCTTAAAGGAAATGCTCTCAGCTTCTCTCTGTTAAGTATGATGTTGGCTGTGCCTTTGTCATATATGGACTTGATTATGTTGAGGTACTTGCCCTCATACCCATTTTGTTGGGAATTTTTATCACAAATGGATGTTGAATTTTGTTGAATAGTTTTTCAGCATCTATGGAGATGATCATGTGGTTTTTACCCTTTTTGTTGATGTGGTGGATGATGATGATAGGTTTTAAAATGTTGTACCATCCTTGCATTCCTGGAATAAATCCTGCTTTATCATTATGGATGATCTTTCTGATGTATTTTTGTATTTGGTTTGGAGTATTTTGTTGAGTAGTTTGCATCTATACTCATCAGGGATGTTGGACTGTGATTTTCCTTCTTTGTGGTGTCTTTGCCTGGTTTTGGCATTAAAGTGATGCTGGCCTCATAGAATGAGTGTAAGTCCCTCCTCTTCTACGTTTTGGAAAACTTTAAGGGGGATGGGTATTAGGTCTTCACTAAATGTTTGATAAAATTCAGCATTGAAGCCATGTGGTCCAGGGATTTTGTTCTTAGGTAGTTTGTTGATTACAAATTAAATTTCGTTGCTGGTAATTGGTCTGTTCAGATTTTCTGTTTCTCCCTGGGTCAGCCTTGCTAGGTTGTATTTTTATAGAAAGTTGTCCATTTCTTCTAGGGTATGCAGTTTGTCAGCATATCATTTTTCATAGTATTCTCTAATAATTTTTTTTCCTGTGGCATCTGTAGTGATTTTTCATTTCTCATTTCTGATTTTGTTTATGCATGTAGACACTCTTTTTCTTGATAAGTCTGGCTAGGGGTTTATTTATTTTATTTTCTCAATGAACCAGCTCCTGCTTTCATTGATTTCTGTTGTTTTATTTTTCTCAGTTTTATTTTTTTCTGCTCAAATCTTTATTATGTCCCTCCTCCTTCTGACTTTGGGCCTCAGGTTTTCTTCTTTTCTAGTTTCATTAATTGTGAGTTTAGACTGTTCATATGGGATTGTTGTTGTCTCCTGAGGTAGGCCTGTATTGCAATATTCTTCCCTCTTAGCATGGCCTTTGCTGCATCCCACAGATATTGCAGTGTTGAATTATTGTTGTCATGTGTTTCCATAAATTGCGTGTTCTCAGTTTTTACTTGGTCATTGATCCATTGGTTTTTTAGGAGCATGTTGTTAAGCCTCCATGTGTTTGTGGGCTTTTTCATTTTCTTTGCATAATATACTTCTTGTTTCATACCTTTGTGGTCTGAGGAGCTGGTTGGTACAATTTCCATCTTTTTGAATTTACTGAGGCTTTTTTTGTGGCCTAGTATATGATCTATTCTTGAAAATGTTCCATGTGCACTTGAGAAGAATGTGTATCCTGCCATTTTGGGTGTAGAGTTCTGTAGATGTCTGTTAGGTCCATCTGTTCTAGGGTGTCGTTCAGGGCTTCTGTGTCCTTCCTTATTTTCTGTCTGGTTGATCTGTCCTTTGAGTGGTGTGTTGAAGTCTCCTAAAATGAACGCATTGCATTCTATTTCCCCCTTTAATTCTGTTAGTTCTTGTTTCACATATGTTGGTGCTCCCTCCTGTGTTGGATGCATGGATATTTATAATGGTTATATCCACTCTTTGGACTGACCCCTTTATCATTATATCCTGTCCTTCCTTGTCTCTTGTTACTTTCTTTGTTTTGAAGTCTATTTTGTCTGATACAGGTACTGCAACACCTGTGTTTTTCTCCCTATTGTTTGCATGAAATATCTTTTTCCATCCCTTCACTTTGGGTCTTTGTATGTCTTTGGGTTTGAAGTGAGTCTCTTGTAGGCAGCATATAGATGGGTCTTGCTTTTTTAGCCACTGTGCAATTCTGTCTTTTGGTTGTTGCATTCAGTCCATTTAGATTTAGGGTAATTATTGATAGATATATACTTACTGCCAATGCCAGGCTTTGGATATGTGGTTACCAAAGGTTTAAGGGCAGGAGGGCCTGCCGCATGTCCTTAGGGGGCAAGCCATGCGGCAAGCCGCCTGGGCTTGCTGGTCTGTGCAAAATTCCAAGCAGGCAGTTCGACAAGTGAGAAAACACATGAGGGTGGCGGGGAGGGGGGGGCACGCGGGGCCCACGAGCCACCTCCCTTTGGCCAATCAGCAGCTGCAGCGGGCACCTGTGGGGGTGCACTTTCTCCCCTGCACCGGGAGAGGAGGAAAACGAAAGCAGCGTCTCCTCAGCTGCAGTCAGACTCCTCGCGAGGCGTGGCATGGACCGGGTGCTCTTGCTGCAGGGTCGCTGAAGGCATTCTGACGGGAATTGCCATGCTGACAATTTGGCTGCTGCCGCCGCCGCTGCCATGCCCTTCAAAGCCTGCACACACACACACCCCGCCATTAATGGGCCATTCTGCGAGCACGTGAGGGCCCTAAGCCATGGGTAGGTTGCAGCCCCTCAATATGGCCTACGGGGCTCCCTTCCCCACCCCAAGCAGCTGTGGCGGCTGCGCTGCTGAGTCCGCGCAGTGCCCGAGAGCCCTGACAGGACGTGGGGTGTTGCCGCGGGCGGCCGACTCCAAAGTTGAGGGCAGCCTGGCGGCGCAGGTGGTGGCCGCTCATGACGCTCCAGCTACACTTGCTCCAGGCGCTGGTTTAAGGTAGGCGGGGCGTGGGCGCGGGGACCCCTGAGGTGCAGGCAGGTGGGCTGTGTGTTTAGTGGGATGTGGGCCCCAGGCAGCAGGTTCTGTGACTGCTGCTGTTTTGTTCCTTCAGTTTTTCTTTGCTGTTATACTTCACAAATGAGGGAAATCATTAGGTACTTGTCTGTCACTGCCTGGCTTATTTCACTGAGCATAATACCCTCTATCTCCATCCATGTTGTTGCAATTGATAGGATTTGTTTATTTCTTATGGCTGAGTAGTATTCCATTGCGTAAGTGTACCAGCTCTCCTTTATCCATTCATCTACTGATGGACACTTAGGTTGCTTCCATATCTAGGCTATTGTAAACATGCCGCAATAAACATAGGGGTGCATCTGTCTTTTTCAAACTGGGCTGCTGCATTCTTAGGGTAAATTCCTAGAAGTAGAATTCCTGGGTCAAATGGTATTCCTATTTTGAGCATTCTGAGGAACCTCCATACTGCTTTCCACAATGGTTGAACTAGTTTACATTCCCACCAGCAGTGTAGGAGGGTTCCCCTTTCTCCACAACCTCGCCAACATTTGTTGTTGTTTGTCTTTTCAATGATGGCGATCCTTACTGGTGTGAGGTGATATCTCATTGTGGTTTTAATTTGCATTTCTCTGATGATTAGCGATGTAGAGCATCTTTTCATGTGCCTGTTAGCCTTCTGGGTTTCTTCTTTAGAGAACTGTCTATTCAGCTCCTCTGCCCATTTTTTAATTGGGTTATTTGCTTTTTTTTTGTTGAGGCATGTGAGCTCTTTATATATTTTGGACTTCAATCCTTTATCGGATCTTTCATTTATGAATATGTTGTCCCATACTGTAGGATACCTTTTTGTTCTATTGATGGTGTCCTTTGCTGTACAGAAGCTTTTTAGCTTGATATAGTCCCACTTGTTCATTTTTGCCTTTGTTTCCCTTGCCCGGGGAGATATGTTCATGAAGAAGTCACTCATGTTTATGTCCATGAGATTTTTGCCTATGTTTTTTTCTACATGGTTTCATGACTTACATTCAGGTCTTTGATCCATTTGGAGTTTACTTTTGTGTATGGGGTTAGACAGTGATCCAGTTTCATTCTCTTACATGTAGCTGTCCAGTTTTGCCAGCACCATCTGTTGAAGAGACTGTCATTTCCCCATTGTATGTCCATGGCTCCGTTATCATATATTAATTGACCATATACGTTTGGGTTAATGTCTGGAGTCTCCATTCTCTTCCACTGGTCTGTGGCTCTGTTCTTGTACCAGTACCAAATTGTATTGATTACTGTGACTTTGTAGTAGAGCTTGGAGTTGGGGAGCGAGATCCCCCCCACTTTATTCTTCATTCTCAGGATTGCTTTGGCTATTCGGGGTCTTTGACGGTTCCATATGAATTTTTTAACTATTTGTTCCAGTTCATTGAAGAATGCTGTTGGTAATTTGATAGGGATTGCATTGGATCTGTATACTGCTTTGGGCAGGATGGCCATTTTGATGATATTAATTCTTCCTAGCCATTTATTGGTATCTTTAATTTCTCTAATGAGTGTCTTGTAATTTCATGGTATATGTCTTTCAATTCCTTGGTTAGGTTTATTCCTAGGTATTTTATTCTTTTAGATGCAATTGTGAATGGAATTGATTTCTTGATTTCTTTCTCCTAATTCATCATTATTGTATATGAATGCAAGATTTCTATGTGTTAATTTTGTCTCCTTCAACATTGCTGAATTCAAATATTAGATCTCATAGTTTTGTTGTGGATTCTTCTTGTTTTCTTATGTACCATATCGCATCATCTGCAAACAGTCAGAGTTTCAATTCTTCGTTACCAATCTGGATGCCTTTTATTTCTTTGTGTTGTCTGATTGCCGTGGCTAGGACCTCCAGAACTACGTGGACTAAAAGGAGGGAGATTGGGCATCCTTCTCTTATTCCCAATCTTAAAGGAAATGCTCTCAGCTTCTCTCTGTTAAGTATGATGTTGGCTGTGCCTTTGTCATATATGGACTTGATTATGTTGAGGTACTTGCCCTCATACCCATTTTGTTGGGAATTTTTATCACAAATGGATGTTGAATTTTGTTGAATAGTTTTTCAGCATCTATGGAGATGATCATGTGGTTTTTACCCTTTTTGTTGATGTGGTGGATGATGATGATAGGTTTTAAAATGTTGTACCATCCTTGCATTCCTGGAATAAATCCTGCTTTATCATTATGGATGATCTTTCTGATGTATTTTTGTATTTGGTTTGGAGTATTTTGTTGAGTAGTTTGCATCTATACTCATCAGGGATGTTGGACTGTGATTTTCCTTCTTTGTGGTGTCTTTGCCTGGTTTTGGCATTAAAGTGATGCTGGCCTCATAGAATGAGTGTAAGTCCCTCCTCTTCTACGTTTTGGAAAACTTTAAGGGGGATGGGTATTAGGTCTTCACTAAATGTTTGATAAAATTCAGCATTGAAGCCATGTGGTCCAGGGATTTTGTTCTTAGGTAGTTTGTTGATTACAAATTAAATTTCGTTGCTGGTAATTGGTCTGTTCAGATTTTCTGTTTCTCCCTGGGTCAGCCTTGCTAGGTTGTATTTTTATAGAAAGTTGTCCATTTCTTCTAGGGTATGCAGTTTGTCAGCATATCATTTTTCATAGTATTCTCTAATAATTTTTTTTCCTGTGGCATCTGTAGTGATTTTTCATTTCTCATTTCTGATTTTGTTTATGCATGTAGACACTCTTTTTCTTGATAAGTCTGGCTAGGGGTTTATTTATTTTATTTTCTCAATGAACCAGCTCCTGCTTTCATTGATTTCTGTTGTTTTATTTTTCTCAGTTTTATTTTTTTCTGCTCAAATCTTTATTATGTCCCTCCTCCTTCTGACTTTGGGCCTCAGGTTTTCTTCTTTTCTAGTTTCATTAATTGTGAGTTTAGACTGTTCATATGGGATTGTTGTTGTCTCCTGAGGTAGGCCTGTATTGCAATATTCTTCCCTCTTAGCGTGGCCTTTGCTGCATCCCACAGATATTGCAGTGTTGAATTATTGTTGTCATGTGTTTCCATAAATTGCGTGTTCTCAGTTTTTACTTGGTCATTGATCCATTGGTTTTTTAGGAGCATGTTGTTAAGCCTCCATGTGTTTGTGGGCTTTTTCATTTTCTTTGCATAATATACTTCTTGTTTCATACCTTTGTGGTCTGAGGAGCTGGTTGGTACAATTTCCATCTTTTTGAATTTACTGAGGCTTTTTTTGTGGCCTAGTATATGATCTATTCTTGAAAATGTTCCATGTGCACTTGAGAAGAATGTGTATCCTGCCATTTTGGGTGTAGAGTTCTGTAGATGTCTGTTAGGTCCATCTGTTCTAGGGTGTCGTTCAGGGCTTCTGTGTCCTTCCTTATTTTCTGTCTGGTTGATCTGTCCTTTGAGTGGTGTGTTGAAGTCTCCTAAAATGAACGCATTGCATTCTATTTCCCCCTTTAATTCTGTTAGTTCTTGTTTCACATATGTTGGTGCTCCCTCCTGTGTTGGATGCATGGATATTTATAATGGTTATATCCACTCTTTGGACTGACCCCTTTATCATTATATCCTGTCCTTCCTTGGCTCTTGTTACTTTCTTTGTTTTGAAGTCTATTTTGTCTGATACAGGTACTGCAACACCTGTGTTTTTCTCCCTATTGTTTGCATGAAATATCTTTTTCCATCCCTTCACTTTGGGTCTTTGTATGTCTTTGGGTTTGAAGTGAGTCTCTTGTAGGCAGCATATAGATGGGTCTTGCTTTTTTAGCCACTGTGCAATTCTGTCTTTTGGTTGTTGCATTCAGTCCATTTAGATTTAGGGTAATTATTGATAGATATATACTTACTGCCAATGCCAGGCTTTGGATATGTGGTTACCAAAGGTTTAAGGGCAGGAGGGCCTGCCGCATGTCCTTAGGGGGCAAGCCATGCGGCAAGCCGCCTGGGCTTGCTGGTCTGTGCAAAATTCCAAGCAGGCAGTTCGACAAGTGAGAAAACACATGAGGGTGGTGGGGAGGGGGGGGCACGCGGGGCCCACGAGCCACCTCCCTTTGGCCAATCAGCAGCTGCAGCGGGCACCTGTGGGGGTGCACTTTCTCCCCTGCACCGGGAGAGGAGGAAAACGAAAGCAGCGTCTCCTCAGCTGCAGTCAGACTCCTCGCGAGGCGTGGCATGGACCGGGTGCTCTTGCTGCAGGGTCGCTGAAGGCATTCTGACGGGAATTGCCATGCTGACAATTTGGCTGCTGCCGCCGCCGCTGCCATGCCCTTCAAAGCCTGCACACACACACACCCCGCCATTAATGGGCCATTCTGCGAGCACGTGAGGGCCCTAAGCCATGGGTAGGTTGCAGCCCCTCAATATGGCCTACGGGGCTCCCTTCCCCACCCCAAGCAGCTGTGGCGGCTGCGCTGCTGAGTCCGCGCAGTGCCCGAGAGCCCTGACAGGACGTGGGGTGTTGCCGCGGGCGGCCGACTCCAAAGTTGAGGGCAGCCTGGCGGCGCAGGTGGTGGCCGCTCATGACGCTCCAGCTACACTTGCTCCAGGCGCTGGTTTAAGGTAGGCGGGGCGTGGGCGCGGGGACCCCTGAGGTGCAGGCAGGTGGGCTGTGTGTTTAGTGGGATGTGGGCCCCAGGCAGCAGGTTCTGTGACTGCTGCTGTTTTGTTCCTTCAGTTTTTCTTTGCTGTTATACTTCACAAATGAGGGAAATCATTAGGTACTTGTCTGTCACTGCCTGGCTTATTTCACTGAGCATAATACCCTCTATCTCCATCCATGTTGTTGCAATTGATAGGATTTGTTTATTTCTTATGGCTGAGTAGTATTCCATTGCGTAAGTGTACCAGCTCTCCTTTATCCATTCATCTACTGATGGACACTTAGGTTGCTTCCATATCTAGGCTATTGTAAACATGCCGCAATAAACATAGGGGTGCATCTGTCTTTTTCAAACTGGGCTGCTGCATTCTTAGGGTAAATTCCTAGAAGTAGAATTCCTGGGTCAAATGGTATTCCTATTTTGAGCATTCTGAGGAACCTCCATACTGCTTTCCACAATGGTTGAACTAGTTTACATTCCCACCAGCAGTGTAGGAGGGTTCCCCTTTCTCCACAACCTCGCCAACATTTGTTGTTGTTTGTCTTTTCAATGATGGCGATCCTTACTGGTGTGAGGTGATATCTCATTGTGGTTTTAATTTGCATTTCTCTGATGATTAGCGATGTAGAGCATCTTTTCATGTGCCTGTTAGCCTTCTGGGTTTCTTCTTTAGAGAACTGTCTATTCAGCTCCTCTGCCCATTTTTTAATTGGATTATTTGCTTTTTTTTTGTTGAGGCATGTGAGCTCTTTATATATTTTGGACGTCAATCCTTTATCGGATCTTTCATTTATGAATATGTTGTCCCATACTGTAGGATACCTTTTTGTTCTATTGATGGTGTCCTTTGCTGTACAGAAGCTTTTTAGCTTGATATAGTCCCACTTGTTCATTTTTGCCTTTGTTTCCCTTGCCCGGGGAGAGATGTTCATGAAGAAGTCACTCATGTTTATGTCCATGAGATTTTTGCCTATGTTTTTTTCTACATGGTTTCATGACTTACATTCAGGTCTTTGATCCATTTGGAGTTTACTTTTGTGTATGGGGTTAGACAGTGATCCAGTTTCATTCTCTTACATGTAGCTGTCCAGTTTTGCCAGCACCATCTGTTGAAGAGACTGTCATTTCCCCATTGTATGTCCATGGCTCCGTTATCATATATTAATTGACCATATACGTTTGGGTTAATGTCTGGAGTCTCCATTCTCTTCCACTGGTCTGTGGCTCTGTTCTTGTACCAGTACCAAATTGTATTGATTACTGTGACTTTGTAGTAGAGCTTGGAGTTGGGGAGCGAGATCCCCCCCACTTTATTCTTCATTCTCAGGATTGCTTTGGCTATTCGGGGTCTTTGACGGTTCCATATGAATTTTTTAACTATTTGTTCCAGTTCATTGAAGAATGCTGTTGGTAATTTGATAGGGATTGCATTGGATCTGTATACTGCTTTGGGCAGGATGGCCATTTTGATGATATTAATTCTTCCTAGCCATTTATTGGTATCTTTAATTTCTCTAATGAGTGTCTTGTAATTTCATGGTATATGTCTTTCAATTCCTTGGTTAGGTTTATTCCTAGGTATTTTATTCTTTTAGATGCAATTGTGAATGGAATTGATTTCTTGATTTCTTTCTCCTAATTCATCATTATTGTATATGAATGCAAGATTTCTATGTGTTAATTTTGTCTCCTTCAACATTGCTGAATTCAAATATTAGATCTCATAGTTTTGTTGTGGATTCTTCTTGTTTTCTTATGTACCATATCGCATCATCTGCAAACAGTCAGAGTTTCAATTCTTTGTTACCAATCTGGATGCCTTTTATTTCTTTGTGTTGTCTGATTGCCGTGGCTAGGACCTCCAGAACTACGTGGACTAAAAGGAGGGAGATTGGGCATCCTTCTCTTATTCCCAATCTTAAAGGAAATGCTCTCAGCTTCTCTCTGTTAAGTATGATGTTGGCTGTGCCTTTGTCATATATGGACTTGATTATGTTGAGGTACTTGCCCTCATACCCATTTTGTTGGGAATTTTTATCACAAATGGATGTTGAATTTTGTTGAATAGTTTTTCAGCATCTATGGAGATGATCATGTGGTTTTTACCCTTTTTGTTGATGTGGTGGATGATGATGATAGGTTTTAAAATGTTGTACCATCCTTGCATTCCTGGAATAAATCCTGCTTTATCATTATGGATGATCTTTCTGATGTATTTTTGTATTTGGTTTGGAGTATTTTGTTGAGTAGTTTGCATCTATACTCATCAGGGATGTTGGACTGTGATTTTCCTTCTTTGTGGTGTCTTTGCCTGGTTTTGGCATTAAAGTGATGCTGGCCTCATAGAATGAGTGTAAGTCCCTCCTCTTCTACGTTTTGGAAAACTTTAAGGGGGATGGGTATTAGGTCTTCACTAAATGTTTGATAAAATTCAGCATTGAAGCCATGTGGTCCAGGGATTTTGTTCTTAGGTAGTTTGTTGATTACAAATTAAATTTCGTTGCTGGTAATTGGTCTGTTCAGATTTTCTGTTTCTCCCTGGGTCAGCCTTGCTAGGTTGTATTTTTATAGAAAGTTGTCCATTTCTTCTAGGGTATGCAGTTTGTCAGCATATCATTTTTCATAGTATTCTCTAATAATTTTTTTTCCTGTGGCATCTGTAGTGATTTTTCATTTCTCATTTCTGATTTTGTTTATGCATGTAGACACTCTTTTTCTTGATAAGTCTGGCTAGGGGTTTATTTATTTTATTTTCTCAATGAACCAGCTCCTGCTTTCATTGATTTCTGTTGTTTTATTTTTCTCAGTTTTATTTTTTTCTGCTCAAATCTTTATTATGTCCCTCCTCCTTCTGACTTTGGGCCTCAGGTTTTCTTCTTTTCTAGTTTCATTAATTGTGAGTTTAGACTGTTCATATGGGATTGTTGTTGTCTCCTGAGGTAGGCCTGTATTGCAATATTCTTCCCTCTTAGCGTGGCCTTTGCTGCATCCCACAGATATTGCAGTGTTGAATTATTGTTGTCATGTGTTTCCATAAATTGCGTGTTCTCAGTTTTTACTTGGTCATTGATCCATTGGTTTTTTAGGAGCATGTTGTTAAGCCTCCATGTGTTTGTGGGCTTTTTCATTTTCTTTGCATAATATACTTCTTGTTTCATACCTTTGTGGTCTGAGGAGCTGGTTGGTACAATTTCCATCTTTTTGAATTTACTGAGGCTTTTTTTGTGGCCTAGTATATGATCTATTCTTGAAAATGTTCCATGTGCACTTGAGAAGAATGTGTATCCTGCCATTTTGGGTGTAGAGTTCTGTAGATGTCTGTTAGGTCCATCTGTTCTAGGGTGTCGTTCAGGGCTTCTGTGTCCTTCCTTATTTTCTGTCTGGTTGATCTGTCCTTTGAGTGGTGTGTTGAAGTCTCCTAAAATGAACGCATTGCATTCTATTTCCCCCTTTAATTCTGTTAGTTCTTGTTTCACATATGTTGGTGCTCCCTCCTGTGTTGGATGCATGGATATTTATAATGGTTATATCCACTCTTTGGACTGACCCCTTTATCATTATATCCTGTCCTTCCTTGGCTCTTGTTACTTTCTTTGTTTTGAAGTCTATTTTGTCTGATACAGGTACTGCAACACCTGTGTTTTTCTCCCTATTGTTTGCATGAAATATCTTTTTCCATCCCTTCACTTTGGGTCTTTGTATGTCTTTGGGTTTGAAGTGAGTCTCTTGTAGGCAGCATATAGATGGGTCTTGCTTTTTTAGCCACTGTGCAATTCTGTCTTTTGGTTGTTGCATTCAGTCCATTTAGATTTAGGGTAATTATTGATAGATATATACTTACTGCCAATGCCAGGCTTTGGATATGTGGTTACCAAAGGTTTAAGGGCAGGAGGGCCTGCCGCATGTCCTTAGGGGGCAAGCCATGCGGCAAGCCGCCTGGGCTTGCTGGTCTGTGCAAAATTCCAAGCAGGCAGTTCGACAAGTGAGAAAACACATGAGGGTGGTGGGGAGGGGGGGGCACGCGGGGCCCACGAGCCACCTCCCTTTGGCCAATCAGCAGCTGCAGCGGGCACCTGTGGGGGTGCACTTTCTCCCCTGCACCGGGAGAGGAGGAAAACGAAAGCAGCGTCTCCTCAGCTGCAGTCAGACTCCTCGCGAGGCGTGGCATGGACCGGGTGCTCTTGCTGCAGGGTCGCTGAAGGCATTCTGACGGGAATTGCCATGCTGACAATTTGGCTGCTGCCGCCGCCGCTGCCATGCCCTTCAAAGCCTGCACACACACACACCCCGCCATTAATGGGCCATTCTGCGAGCACGTGAGGGCCCTAAGCCATGGGTAGGTTGCAGCCCCTCAATATGGCCTACGGGGCTCCCTTCCCCACCCCAAGCAGCTGTGGCGGCTGCGCTGCTGAGTCCGCGCAGTGCCCGAGAGCCCTGACAGGACGTGGGGTGTTGCCGCGGGCGGCCGACTCCAAAGTTGAGGGCAGCCTGGCGGCGCAGGTGGTGGCCGCTCATGACGCTCCAGCTACACTTGCTCCAGGCGCTGGTTTAAGGTAGGCGGGGCGTGGGCGCGGGGACCCCTGAGGTGCAGGCAGGTGGGCTGTGTGTTTAGTGGGATGTGGGCCCCAGGCAGCAGGTTCTGTGACTGCTGCTGTTTTGTTCCTTCAGTTTTTCTTTGCTGTTATACTTCACAAATGAGGGAAATCATTAGGTACTTGTCTGTCACTGCCTGGCTTATTTCACTGAGCATAATACCCTCTATCTCCATCCATGTTGTTGCAATTGATAGGATTTGTTTATTTCTTATGGCTGAGTAGTATTCCATTGCGTAAGTGTACCAGCTCTCCTTTATCCATTCATCTACTGATGGACACTTAGGTTGCTTCCATATCTAGGCTATTGTAAACATGCCGCAATAAACATAGGGGTGCATCTGTCTTTTTCAAACTGGGCTGCTGCATTCTTAGGGTAAATTCCTAGAAGTAGAATTCCTGGGTCAAATGGTATTCCTATTTTGAGCATTCTGAGGAACCTCCATACTGCTTTCCACAATGGTTGAACTAGTTTACATTCCCACCAGCAGTGTAGGAGGGTTCCCCTTTCTCCACAACCTCGCCAACATTTGTTGTTGTTTGTCTTTTCAATGATGGCGATCCTTACTGGTGTGAGGTGATATCTCATTGTGGTTTTAATTTGCATTTCTCTGATGATTAGCGATGTAGAGCATCTTTTCATGTGCCTGTTAGCCTTCTGGGTTTCTTCTTTAGAGAACTGTCTATTCAGCTCCTCTGCCCATTTTTTAATTGGATTATTTGCTTTTTTTTTGTTGAGGCATGTGAGCTCTTTATATATTTTGGACGTCAATCCTTTATCGGATCTTTCATTTATGAATATGTTGTCCCATACTGTAGGATACCTTTTTGTTCTATTGATGGTGTCCTTTGCTGTACAGAAGCTTTTTAGCTTGATATAGTCCCACTTGTTCATTTTTGCCTTTGTTTCCCTTGCCCGGGGAGAGATGTTCATGAAGAAGTCACTCATGTTTATGTCCATGAGATTTTTGCCTATGTTTTTTTCTACATGGTTTCATGACTTACATTCAGGTCTTTGATCCATTTGGAGTTTACTTTTGTGTATGGGGTTAGACAGTGATCCAGTTTCATTCTCTTACATGTAGCTGTCCAGTTTTGCCAGCACCATCTGTTGAAGAGACTGTCATTTCCCCATTGTATGTCCATGGCTCCGTTATCATATATTAATTGACCATATACGTTTGGGTTAATGTCTGGAGTCTCCATTCTCTTCCACTGGTCTGTGGCTCTGTTCTTGTACCAGTACCAAATTGTATTGATTACTGTGACTTTGTAGTAGAGCTTGGAGTTGGGGAGCGAGATCCCCCCCACTTTATTCTTCATTCTCAGGATTGCTTTGGCTATTCGGGGTCTTTGACGGTTCCATATGAATTTTTTAACTATTTGTTCCAGTTCATTGAAGAATGCTGTTGGTAATTTGATAGGGATTGCATTGGATCTGTATACTGCTTTGGGCAGGATGGCCATTTTGATGATATTAATTCTTCCTAGCCATTTATTGGTATCTTTAATTTCTCTAATGAGTGTCTTGTAATTTCATGGTATATGTCTTTCAATTCCTTGGTTAGGTTTATTCCTAGGTATTTTATTCTTTTAGATGCAATTGTGAATGGAATTGATTTCTTGATTTCTTTCTCCTAATTCATCATTATTGTATATGAATGCAAGATTTCTATGTGTTAATTTTGTCTCCTTCAACATTGCTGAATTCAAATATTAGATCTCATAGTTTTGTTGTGGATTCTTCTTGTTTTCTTATGTACCATATCGCATCATCTGCAAACAGTCAGAGTTTCAATTCTTTGTTACCAATCTGGATGCCTTTTATTTCTTTGTGTTGTCTGATTGCCGTGGCTAGGACCTCCAGAACTACGTGGACTAAAAGGAGGGAGATTGGGCATCCTTCTCTTATTCCCAATCTTAAAGGAAATGCTCTCAGCTTCTCTCTGTTAAGTATGATGTTGGCTGTGCCTTTGTCATATATGGACTTGATTATGTTGAGGTACTTGCCCTCATACCCATTTTGTTGGGAATTTTTATCACAAATGGATGTTGAATTTTGTTGAATAGTTTTTCAGCATCTATGGAGATGATCATGTGGTTTTTACCCTTTTTGTTGATGTGGTGGATGATGATGATAGGTTTTAAAATGTTGTACCATCCTTGCATTCCTGGAATAAATCCTGCTTTATCATTATGGATGATCTTTCTGATGTATTTTTGTATTTGGTTTGGAGTATTTTGTTGAGTAGTTTGCATCTATACTCATCAGGGATGTTGGACTGTGATTTTCCTTCTTTGTGGTGTCTTTGCCTGGTTTTGGCATTAAAGTGATGCTGGCCTCATAGAATGAGTGTAAGTCCCTCCTCTTCTACGTTTTGGAAAACTTTAAGGGGGATGGGTATTAGGTCTTCACTAAATGTTTGATAAAATTCAGCATTGAAGCCATGTGGTCCAGGGATTTTGTTCTTAGGTAGTTTGTTGATTACAAATTAAATTTCGTTGCTGGTAATTGGTCTGTTCAGATTTTCTGTTTCTCCCTGGGTCAGCCTTGCTAGGTTGTATTTTTATAGAAAGTTGTCCATTTCTTCTAGGGTATGCAGTTTGTCAGCATATCATTTTTCATAGTATTCTCTAATAATTTTTTTTCCTGTGGCATCTGTAGTGATTTTTCATTTCTCATTTCTGATTTTGTTTATGCATGTAGACACTCTTTTTCTTGATAAGTCTGGCTAGGGGTTTATTTATTTTATTTTCTCAATGAACCAGCTCCTGCTTTCATTGATTTCTGTTGTTTTATTTTTCTCAGTTTTATTTTTTTCTGCTCAAATCTTTATTATGTCCCTCCTCCTTCTGACTTTGGGCCTCAGGTTTTCTTCTTTTCTAGTTTCATTAATTGTGAGTTTAGACTGTTCATATGGGATTGTTGTTGTCTCCTGAGGTAGGCCTGTATTGCAATATTCTTCCCTCTTAGCGTGGCCTTTGCTGCATCCCACAGATATTGCAGTGTTGAATTATTGTTGTCATGTGTTTCCATAAATTGCGTGTTCTCAGTTTTTACTTGGTCATTGATCCATTGGTTTTTTAGGAGCATGTTGTTAAGCCTCCATGTGTTTGTGGGCTTTTTCATTTTCTTTGCATAATATACTTCTTGTTTCATACCTTTGTGGTCTGAGGAGCTGGTTGGTACAATTTCCATCTTTTTGAATTTACTGAGGCTTTTTTTGTGGCCTAGTATATGATCTATTCTTGAAAATGTTCCATGTGCACTTGAGAAGAATGTGTATCCTGCCATTTTGGGTGTAGAGTTCTGTAGATGTCTGTTAGGTCCATCTGTTCTAGGGTGTCGTTCAGGGCTTCTGTGTCCTTCCTTATTTTCTGTCTGGTTGATCTGTCCTTTGAGTGGTGTGTTGAAGTCTCCTAAAATGAACGCATTGCATTCTATTTCCCCCTTTAATTCTGTTAGTTCTTGTTTCACATATGTTGGTGCTCCCTCCTGTGTTGGATGCATGGATATTTATAATGGTTATATCCACTCTTTGGACTGACCCCTTTATCATTATATCCTGTCCTTCCTTGGCTCTTGTTACTTTCTTTGTTTTGAAGTCTATTTTGTCTGATACAGGTACTGCAACACCTGTGTTTTTCTCCCTATTGTTTGCATGAAATATCTTTTTCCATCCCTTCACTTTGGGTCTTTGTATGTCTTTGGGTTTGAAGTGAGTCTCTTGTAGGCAGCATATAGATGGGTCTTGCTTTTTTAGCCACTGTGCAATTCTGTCTTTTGGTTGTTGCATTCAGTCCATTTAGATTTAGGGTAATTATTGATAGATATATACTTACTGCCAATGCCAGGCTTTGGATATGTGGTTACCAAAGGTTTAAGGGCAGGAGGGCCTGCCGCATGTCCTTAGGGGGCAAGCCATGCGGCAAGCCGCCTGGGCTTGCTGGTCTGTGCAAAATTCCAAGCAGGCAGTTCGACAAGTGAGAAAACACATGAGGGTGGTGGGGAGGGGGGGGCACGCGGGGCCCACGAGCCACCTCCCTTTGGCCAATCAGCAGCTGCAGCGGGCACCTGTGGGGGTGCACTTTCTCCCCTGCACCGGGAGAGGAGGAAAACGAAAGCAGCGTCTCCTCAGCTGCAGTCAGACTCCTCGCGAGGCGTGGCATGGACCGGGTGCTCTTGCTGCAGGGTCGCTGAAGGCATTCTGACGGGAATTGCCATGCTGACAATTTGGCTGCTGCCGCCGCCGCTGCCATGCCCTTCAAAGCCTGCACACACACACACCCCGCCATTAATGGGCCATTCTGCGAGCACGTGAGGGCCCTAAGCCATGGGTAGGTTGCAGCCCCTCAATATGGCCTACGGGGCTCCCTTCCCCACCCCAAGCAGCTGTGGCGGCTGCGCTGCTGAGTCCGCGCAGTGCCCGAGAGCCCTGACAGGACGTGGGGTGTTGCCGCGGGCGGCCGACTCCAAAGTTGAGGGCAGCCTGGCGGCGCAGGTGGTGGCCGCTCATGACGCTCCAGCTACACTTGCTCCAGGCGCTGGTTTAAGGTAGGCGGGGCGTGGGCGCGGGGACCCCTGAGGTGCAGGCAGGTGGGCTGTGTGTTTAGTGGGATGTGGGCCCCAGGCAGCAGGTTCTGTGACTGCTGCTGTTTTGTTCCTTCAGTTTTTCTTTGCTGTTATACTTCACAAATGAGGGAAATCATTAGGTACTTGTCTGTCACTGCCTGGCTTATTTCACTGAGCATAATACCCTCTATCTCCATCCATGTTGTTGCAATTGATAGGATTTGTTTATTTCTTATGGCTGAGTAGTATTCCATTGCGTAAGTGTACCAGCTCTCCTTTATCCATTCATCTACTGATGGACACTTAGGTTGCTTCCATATCTAGGCTATTGTAAACATGCCGCAATAAACATAGGGGTGCATCTGTCTTTTTCAAACTGGGCTGCTGCATTCTTAGGGTAAATTCCTAGAAGTAGAATTCCTGGGTCAAATGGTATTCCTATTTTGAGCATTCTGAGGAACCTCCATACTGCTTTCCACAATGGTTGAACTAGTTTACATTCCCACCAGCAGTGTAGGAGGGTTCCCCTTTCTCCACAACCTCGCCAACATTTGTTGTTGTTTGTCTTTTCAATGATGGCGATCCTTACTGGTGTGAGGTGATATCTCATTGTGGTTTTAATTTGCATTTCTCTGATGATTAGCCATGTAGAGCATCTTTTCATGTGCCTGTTAGCCTTCTGGGTTTCTTCTTTAGAGAACTGTCTATTCAGCTCCTCTGCCCATTTTTTAATTGGATTATTTGCTTTTTTTTTGTTGAGGCATGTGAGCTCTTTATATATTTTGGACGTCAATCCTTTATCGGATCTTTCATTTATGAATATGTTGTCCCATACTGTAGGATACCTTTTTGTTCTATTGATGGTGTCCTTTGCTGTACAGAAGCTTTTTAGCTTGATATAGTCCCACTTGTTCATTTTTGCCTTTGTTTCCCTTGCCCGGGGAGATATGTTCATGAAGAAGTCACTCATGTTTATGTCCATGAGATTTTTGCCTATGTTTTTTTCTACATGGTTTCATGACTTACATTCAGGTCTTTGATCCATTTGGAGTTTACTTTTGTGTATGGGGTTAGACAGTGATCCAGTTTCATTCTCTTACATGTAGCTGTCCAGTTTTGCCAGCACCATCTGTTGAAGAGACTGTCATTTCCCCATTGTATGTCCATGGCTCCGTTATCATATATTAATTGACCATATACGTTTGGGTTAATGTCTGGAGTCTCCATTCTCTTCCACTGGTCTGTGGCTCTGTTCTTGTACCAGTACCAAATTGTATTGATTACTGTGACTTTGTAGTAGAGCTTGGAGTTGGGGAGCAAGATCCCCCCCACTTTATTCTTCATTCTCAGGATTGCTTTGGCTATTCGGGGTCTTTGACGGTTCCATATGAATTTTTTAACTATTTGTTCCAGTTCATTGAAGAATGCTGTTGGTAATTTGATAGGGATTGCATTGGATCTGTATACTGCTTTGGGCAGGATGGCCATTTTGATGATATTAATTCTTCCTAGCCATTTATTGGTATCTTTAATTTCTCTAATGAGTGTCTTGTAATTTCATGGTATATGTCTTTCAATTCCTTGGTTAGGTTTATTCCTAGGTATTTTATTCTTTTAGATGCAATTGTGAATGGAATTGATTTCTTGATTTCTTTCTCCTAATTCATCATTATTGTATATGAATGCAAGATTTCTATGTGTTAATTTTGTCTCCTTCAACATTGCTGAATTCAAATATTAGATCTCATAGTTTTGTTGTGGATTCTTCTTGTTTTCTTATGTACCATATCGCATCATCTGCAAACAGTCAGAGTTTCAATTCTTTGTTACCAATCTGGATGCCTTTTATTTCTTTGTGTTGTCTGATTGCCGTGGCTAGGACCTCCAGAACTACGTGGACTAAAAGGAGGGAGATTGGGCATCCTTCTCTTATTCCCAATCTTAAAGGAAATGCTCTCAGCTTCTCTCTGTTAAGTATGATGTTGGCTGTGCCTTTGTCATATATGGACTTGATTATGTTGAGGTACTTGCCCTCATACCCATTTTGTTGGGAATTTTTATCACAAATGGATGTTGAATTTTGTTGAATAGTTTTTCAGCATCTATGGAGATGATCATGTGGTTTTTACCCTTTTTGTTGATGTGGTGGATGATGATGATAGGTTTTAAAATGTTGTACCATCCTTGCATTCCTGGAATAAATCCTGCTTTATCATTATGGATGATCTTTCTGATGTATTTTTGTATTTGGTTTGGAGTATTTTGTTGAGTAGTTTGCATCTATACTCATCAGGGATGTTGGACTGTGATTTTCCTTCTTTGTGGTGTCTTTGCCTGGTTTTGGCATTAAAGTGATGCTGGCCTCATAGAATGAGTGTAAGTCCCTCCTCTTCTACGTTTTGGAAAACTTTAAGGGGGATGGGTATTAGGTCTTCACTAAATGTTTGATAAAATTCAGCATTGAAGCCATGTGGTCCAGGGATTTTGTTCTTAGGTAGTTTGTTGATTACAAATTAAATTTCGTTGCTGGTAATTGGTCTGTTCAGATTTTCTGTTTCTCCCTGGGTCAGCCTTGCTAGGTTGTATTTTTATAGAAAGTTGTCCATTTCTTCTAGGGTATGCAGTTTGTCAGCATATCATTTTTCATAGTATTCTCTAATAATTTTTTTTCCTGTGGCATCTGTAGTGATTTTTCATTTCTCATTTCTGATTTTGTTTATGCATGTAGACACTCTTTTTCTTGATAAGTCTGGCTAGGGGTTTATTTATTTTATTTTCTCAATGAACCAGCTCCTGCTTTCATTGATTTCTGTTGTTTTATTTTTCTCAGTTTTATTTTTTTCTGCTCAAATCTTTATTATGTCCCTCCTCCTTCTGACTTTGGGCCTCAGGTTTTCTTCTTTTCTAGTTTCATTAATTGTGAGTTTAGACTGTTCATATGGGATTGTTGTTGTCTCCTGAGGTAGGCCTGTATTGCAATATTCTTCCCTCTTAGCATGGCCTTTGCTGCATCCCACAGATATTGCAGTGTTGAATTATTGTTGTCATGTGTTTCCATAAATTGCGTGTTCTCAGTTTTTACTTGGTCATTGATCCATTGGTTTTTTAGGAGCATGTTGTTAAGCCTCCATGTGTTTGTGGGCTTTTTCATTTTCTTTGCATAATATACTTCTTGTTTCATACCTTTGTGGTCTGAGGAGCTGGTTGGTACAATTTCCATCTTTTTGAATTTACTGAGGCTTTTTTTGTGGCCTAGTATATGATCTATTCTTGAAAATGTTCCATGTGCACTTGAGAAGAATGTGTATCCTGCCATTTTGGGTGTAGAGTTCTGTAGATGTCTGTTAGGTCCATCTGTTCTAGGGTGTCGTTCAGGGCTTCTGTGTCCTTCCTTATTTTCTGTCTGGTTGATCTGTCCTTTGAGTGGTGTGTTGAAGTCTCCTAAAATGAACGCATTGCATTCTATTTCCCCCTTTAATTCTGTTAGTTCTTGTTTCACATATGTTGGTGCTCCCTCCTGTGTTGGATGCATGGATATTTATAATGGTTATATCCACTCTTTGGACTGACCCCTTTATCATTATATCCTGTCCTTCCTTGTCTCTTGTTACTTTCTTTGTTTTGAAGTCTATTTTGTCTGATACAGGTACTGCAACACCTGTGTTTTTCTCCCTATTGTTTGCATGAAATATCTTTTTCCATCCCTTCACTTTGGGTCTTTGTATGTCTTTGGGTTTGAAGTGAGTCTCTTGTAGGCAGCATATAGATGGGTCTTGCTTTTTTAGCCACTGTGCAATTCTGTCTTTTGGTTGTTGCATTCAGTCCATTTAGATTTAGGGTAATTATTGATAGATATATACTTACTGCCAATGCCAGGCTTTGGATATGTGGTTACCAAAGGTTTAAGGGCAGGAGGGCCTGCCGCATGTCCTTAGGGGGCAAGCCATGCGGCAAGCCGCCTGGGCTTGCTGGTCTGTGCAAAATTCCAAGCAGGCAGTTCGACAAGTGAGAAAACACATGAGGGTGGCGGGGAGGGGGGGGGGCACGCGGGGCCCACGAGCCACCTCCCTTTGGCCAATCAGCAGCTGCAGCGGGCACCTGTGGGGGTGCACTTTCTCCCAGGCACCGGGAGAGGAGGAAAACGAAAGCAGCGTCTCCTCAGCTGCAGTCAGACTCCTCGCGAGGCGTGGCATGGACCGGGTGCTCTTGCTGCAGGGTCGCTGAAGGCATTCTGACGGGAATTGCCATGCTGACAATTTGGCTGCTGCCGCCGCCGCTGCCATGCCCTTCAAAGCCTGCACACACACACCCCCCGCCATTAATGGGCCATTCTGCGAGCACGTGAGGGCCCTAAGCCATGGGTAGGTTGCAGCCCCTCAATATGGCCTACGGGGCTCCCTTCCCCACCCCAAGCAGCTGTGGCGGCTGCGCTGCTGAGTCCGCGCAGTGCCCGAGAGCCCTGACAGGACGTGGGGTGTTGCCGCGGGCGGCCGACTCCAAAGTTGAGGGCAGCCTGGCGGCGCAGGTGGTGGCCGCTCATGACGCTCCAGCTACACTTGCTCCAGGCGCTGGTTTAAGGTAGGCGGGGCGTGGGCGCGGGGACCCCTGAGGTGCAGGCAGGTGGGCTGTGTGTTTAGTGGGATGTGGGCCCCAGGCAGCAGGTTCTGTGACTGCTGCTGTTTTGTTCCTTCAGTTTTTCTTTGCTGTTATACTTCACAAATGAGGGAAATCATTAGGTACTTGTCTGTCACTGCCTGGCTTATTTCACTGAGCATAATACCCTCTATCTCCATCCATGTTGTTGCAATTGATAGGATTTGTTTATTTCTTATGGCTGAGTAGTATTCCATTGCGTAAGTGTACCAGCTCTCCTTTATCCATTCATCTACTGATGGACACTTAGGTTGCTTCCATATCTAGGCTATTGTAAACATGCCGCAATAAACATAGGGGTGCATCTGTCTTTTTCAAACTGGGCTGCTGCATTCTTAGGGTAAATTCCTAGAAGTAGAATTCCTGGGTCAAATGGTATTCCTATTTTGAGCATTCTGAGGAACCTCCATACTGCTTTCCACAATGGTTGAACTAGTTTACATTCCCACCAGCAGTGTAGGAGGGTTCCCCTTTCTCCACAACCTCGCCAACATTTGTTGTTGTTTGTCTTTTCAATGATGGCGATCCTTACTGGTGTGAGGTGATATCTCATTGTGGTTTTAATTTGCATTTCTCTGATGATTAGCGATGTAGAGCATCTTTTCATGTGCCTGTTAGCCTTCTGGGTTTCTTCTTTAGAGAACTGTCTATTCAGCTCCTCTGCCAATTTTTTAATTGGATTATTTGCTTTTTTTTGTTGAGGCATGTGAGCTCTTTATATATTTTGGACGTCAATCCTTTATCGGATCTTTCATTTATGAATATGTTGTCCCATACTGTAGGATACCTTTTTGTTCTATTGATGGTGTCCTTTGCTGTACAGAAGCTTTTTAGCTTGATATAGTCCCACTTGTTCATTTTTGCCTTTGTTTCCCTTGCCCGGGGAGATATGTTCATGAAGAAGTCACTCATGTTTATGTCCATGAGATTTTTGCCTATGTTTTTTTCTACATGGTTTCATGACTTACATTCAGGTCTTTGATCCATTTGGAGTTTACTTTTGTGTATGGGGTTAGACAGTGATCCAGTTTCATTCTCTTACATGTAGCTGTCCAGTTTTGCCAGCACCATCTGTTGAAGAGACTGTCATTTCCCCATTGTATGTCCATGGCTCCGTTATCATATATTAATTGACCATATACGTTTGGGTTAATGTCTGGAGTCTCCATTCTCTTCCACTGGTCTGTGGCTCTGTTCTTGTACCAGTACCAAATTGTATTGATTACTGTGACTTTGTAGTAGAGCTTGGAGTTGGGGAGCGAGATCCCCCCCACTTTATTCTTCATTCTCAGGATTGCTTTGGCTATTCGGGGTCTTTGACGGTTCCATATGAATTTTTTAACTATTTGTTCCAGTTCATTGAAGAATGCTGTTGGTAATTTGATAGGGATTGCATTGGATCTGTATACTGCTTTGGGCAGGATGGCCATTTTGATGATATTAATTCTTCCTAGCCATTTATTGGTATCTTTAATTTCTCTAATGAGTGTCTTGTAATTTCATGGTATATGTCTTTCAATTCCTTGGTTAGGTTTATTCCTAGGTATTTTATTCTTTTAGATACAATTGTGAATGGAATTGATTTCTTGATTTCTTTCTCCTAATTCATCATTATTGTATATGAATGCAAGATTTCTATGTGTTAATTTTGTCTCCTTCAACATTGCTGAATTCAAATATTAGATCTCATAGTTTTGTTGTGGATTCTTCTTGTTTTCTTATGTACCATATCGCATCATCTGCAAACAGTCAGAGTTTCAATTCTTTGTTACCAATCTGGATGCCTTTTATTTCTTTGTGTTGTCTGATTGCCGTGGCTAGGACCTCCAGAACTACGTGGACTAAAAGGAGGGAGATTGGGCATCCTTCTCTTATTCCCAATCTTAAAGGAAATGCTCTCAGCTTCTCTCTGTTAAGTATGATGTTGGCTGTGCCTTTGTCATATATGGACTTGATTATGTTGAGGTACTTGCCCTCATACCCATTTTGTTGGGAATTTTTATCACAAATGGATGTTGAATTTTGTTGAATAGTTTTTCAGCATCTATGGAGATGATCATGTGGTTTTTACCCTTTTTGTTGATGTGGTGGATGATGATGATAGGTTTTAAAATGTTGTACCATCCTTGCATTCCTGGAATAAATCCTGCTTTATCATTATGGATGATCTTTCTGATGTATTTTTGTATTTGGTTTGGAGTATTTTGTTGAGTAGTTTGCATCTATACTCATCAGGGATGTTGGACTGTGATTTTCCTTCTTTGTGGTGTCTTTGCCTGGTTTTGGCATTAAAGTGATGCTGGCCTCATAGAATGAGTGTAAGTCCCTCCTCTTCTACGTTTTGGAAAACTTTAAGGGGGATGGGTATTAGGTCTTCACTAAATGTTTGATAAAATTCAGCATTGAAGCCATGTGGTCCAGGGATTTTGTTCTTAGGTAGTTTGTTGATTACAAATTAAATTTCGTTGCTGGTAATTGGTCTGTTCAGATTTTCTGTTTCTCCCTGGGTCAGCCTTGCTAGGTTGTATTTTTATAGAAAGTTGTCCATTTCTTCTAGGGTATGCAGTTTGTCAGCATATCATTTTTCATAGTATTCTCTAATAATTTTTTTTCCTGTGGCATCTGTAGTGATTTTTCATTTCTCATTTCTGATTTTGTTTATGCATGTAGACACTCTTTTTCTTGATAAGTCTGGCTAGGGGTTTATTTATTTTATTTTCTCAATGAACCAGCTCCTGCTTTCATTGATTTCTGTTGTTTTATTTTTCTCAGTTTTATTTTTTTCTGCTCAAATCTTTATTATGTCCCTCCTCCTTCTGACTTTGGGCCTCAGGTTTTCTTCTTTTCTAGTTTCATTAATTGTGAGTTTAGACTGTTCATATGGGATTGTTGTTGTCTCCTGAGGTAGGCCTGTATTGCAATATTCTTCCCTCTTAGCGTGGCCTTTGCTGCATCCCACAGATATTGCAGTGTTGAATTATTGTTGTCATGTGTTTCCATAAATTGCGTGTTCTCAGTTTTTACTTGGTCATTGATCCATTGGTTTTTTAGGAGCATGTTGTTAAGCCTCCATGTGTTTGTGGGCTTTTTCATTTTCTTTGCATAATATACTTCTTGTTTCATACCTTTGTGGTCTGAGGAGCTGGTTGGTACAATTTCCATCTTTTTGAATTTACTGAGGCTTTTTTTGTGGCCTAGTATATGATCTATTCTTGAAAATGTTCCATGTGCACTTGAGAAGAATGTGTATCCTGCCATTTTGGGTGTAGAGTTCTGTAGATGTCTGTTAGGTCCATCTGTTCTAGGGTGTCGTTCAGGGCTTCTGTGTCCTTCCTTATTTTCTGTCTGGTTGATCTGTCCTTTGAGTGGTGTGTTGAAGTCTCCTAAAATGAACGCATTGCATTCTATTTCCCCCTTTAATTCTGTTAGTTCTTGTTTCACATATGTTGGTGCTCCCTCCTGTGTTGGATGCATGGATATTTATAATGGTTATATCCACTCTTTGGACTGACCCCTTTATCATTATATCCTGTCCTTCCTTGGCTCTTGTTACTTTCTTTGTTTTGAAGTCTATTTTGTCTGATACAGGTACTGCAACACCTGTGTTTTTCTCCCTATTGTTTGCATGAAATATCTTTTTCCATCCCTTCACTTTGGGTCTTTGTATGTCTTTGGGTTTGAAGTGAGTCTCTTGTAGGCAGCATATAGATGGGTCTTGCTTTTTTAGCCACTGTGCAATTCTGTCTTTTGGTTGTTGCATTCAGTCCATTTAGATTTAGGGTAATTATTGATAGATATATACTTACTGCCAATGCCAGGCTTTGGATATGTGGTTACCAAAGGTTTAAGGGCAGGAGGGCCTGCCGCATGTCCTTAGGGGGCAAGCCATGCGGCAAGCCGCCTGGGCTTGCTGGTCTGTGCAAAATTCCAAGCAGGCAGTTCGACAAGTGAGAAAACACATGAGGGTGGCGGGGAGGGGGGGGCACGCGGGGCCCACGAGCCACCTCCCTTTGGCCAATCAGCAGCTGCAGCGGGCACCTGTGGGGGTGCACTTTCTCCCCTGCACCGGGAGAGGAGGAAAACGAAAGCAGCGTCTCCTCAGCTGCAGTCAGACTCCTCGCGAGGCGTGGCATGGACCGGGTGCTCTTGCTGCAGGGTCGCTGAAGGCATTCTGACGGGAATTGCCATGCTGACAATTTGGCTGCTGCCGCCGCCGCTGCCATGCCCTTCAAAGCCTGCACACACACACCCCCCGCCATTAATGGGCCATTCTGCGAGCACGTGAGGGCCCTAAGCCATGGGTAGGTTGCAGCCCCTCAATATGGCCTACGGGGCTCCCTTCCCCACCCCAAGCAGCTGTGGCGGCTGCGCTGCTGAGTCCGCGCAGTGCCCGAGAGCCCTGACAGGACGTGGGGTGTTGCCGCGGGCGGCCGACTCCAAAGTTGAGGGCAGCCTGGCGGCGCAGGTGGTGGCCGCTCATGACGCTCCAGCTACACTTGCTCCAGGCGCTGGTTTAAGGTAGGCGGGGCGTGGGCGCGGGGACCCCTGAGGTGCAGGCAGGTGGGCTGTGTGTTTAGTGGGATGTGGGCCCCAGGCAGCAGGTTCTGTGACTGCTGCTGTTTTGTTCCTTCAGTTTTTCTTTGCTGTTATACTTCACAAATGAGGGAAATCATTAGGTACTTGTCTGTCACTGCCTGGCTTATTTCACTGAGCATAATACCCTCTATCTCCATCCATGTTGTTGCAATTGATAGGATTTGTTTATTTCTTATGGCTGAGTAGTATTCCATTGCGTAAGTGTACCAGCTCTCCTTTATCCATTCATCTACTGATGGACACTTAGGTTGCTTCCATATCTAGGCTATTGTAAACATGCCGCAATAAACATAGGGGTGCATCTGTCTTTTTCAAACTGGGCTGCTGCATTCTTAGGGTAAATTCCTAGAAGTAGAATTCCTGGGTCAAATGGTATTCCTATTTTGAGCATTCTGAGGAACCTCCATACTGCTTTCCACAATGGTTGAACTAGTTTACATTCCCACCAGCAGTGTAGGAGGGTTCCCCTTTCTCCACAACCTCGCCAACATTTGTTGTTGTTTGTCTTTTCAATGATGGCGATCCTTACTGGTGTGAGGTGATATCTCATTGTGGTTTTAATTTGCATTTCTCTGATGATTAGCGATGTAGAGCATCTTTTCATGTGCCTGTTAGCCTTCTGGGTTTCTTCTTTAGAGAACTGTCTATTCAGCTCCTCTGCCAATTTTTTAATTGGATTATTTGCTTTTTTTTGTTGAGGCATGTGAGCTCTTTATATATTTTGGACGTCAATCCTTTATCGGATCTTTCATTTATGAATATGTTGTCCCATACTGTAGGATACCTTTTTGTTCTATTGATGGTGTCCTTTGCTGTACAGAAGCTTTTTAGCTTGATATAGTCCCACTTGTTCATTTTTGCCTTTGTTTCCCTTGCCCGGGGAGATATGTTCATGAAGAAGTCACTCATGTTTATGTCCATGAGATTTTTGCCTATGTTTTTTTCTACATGGTTTCATGACTTACATTCAGGTCTTTGATCCATTTGGAGTTTACTTTTGTGTATGGGGTTAGACAGTGATCCAGTTTCATTCTCTTACATGTAGCTGTCCAGTTTTGCCAGCACCATCTGTTGAAGAGACTGTCATTTCCCCATTGTATGTCCATGGCTCCGTTATCATATATTAATTGACCATATACGTTTGGGTTAATGTCTGGAGTCTCCATTCTCTTCCACTGGTCTGTGGCTCTGTTCTTGTACCAGTACCAAATTGTATTGATTACTGTGACTTTGTAGTAGAGCTTGGAGTTGGGGAGCGAGATCCCCCCCACTTTATTCTTCATTCTCAGGATTGCTTTGGCTATTCGGGGTCTTTGACGGTTCCATATGAATTTTTTAACTATTTGTTCCAGTTCATTGAAGAATGCTGTTGGTAATTTGATAGGGATTGCATTGGATCTGTATACTGCTTTGGGCAGGATGGCCATTTTGATGATATTAATTCTTCCTAGCCATTTATTGGTATCTTTAATTTCTCTAATGAGTGTCTTGTAATTTCATGGTATATGTCTTTCAATTCCTTGGTTAGGTTTATTCCTAGGTATTTTATTCTTTTAGATGCAATTGTGAATGGAATTGATTTCTTGATTTCTTTCTCCTAATTCATCATTATTGTATATGAATGCAAGATTTCTATGTGTTAATTTTGTCTCCTTCAACATTGCTGAATTCAAATATTAGATCTCATAGTTTTGTTGTGGATTCTTCTTGTTTTCTTATGTACCATATCGCATCATCTGCAAACAGTCAGAGTTTCAATTCTTTGTTACCAATCTGGATGCCTTTTATTTCTTTGTGTTGTCTGATTGCCGTGGCTAGGACCTCCAGAACTACGTGGACTAAAAGGAGGGAGATTGGGCATCCTTCTCTTATTCCCAATCTTAAAGGAAATGCTCTCAGCTTCTCTCTGTTAAGTATGATGTTGGCTGTGCCTTTGTCATATATGGACTTGATTATGTTGAGGTACTTGCCCTCATACCCATTTTGTTGGGAATTTTTATCACAAATGGATGTTGAATTTTGTTGAATAGTTTTTCAGCATCTATGGAGATGATCATGTGGTTTTTACCCTTTTTGTTGATGTGGTGGATGATGATGATAGGTTTTAAAATGTTGTACCATCCTTGCATTCCTGGAATAAATCCTGCTTTATCATTATGGATGATCTTTCTGATGTATTTTTGTATTTGGTTTGGAGTATTTTGTTGAGTAGTTTGCATCTATACTCATCAGGGATGTTGGACTGTGATTTTCCTTCTTTGTGGTGTCTTTGCCTGGTTTTGGCATTAAAGTGATGCTGGCCTCATAGAATGAGTGTAAGTCCCTCCTCTTCTACGTTTTGGAAAACTTTAAGGGGGATGGGTATTAGGTCTTCACTAAATGTTTGATAAAATTCAGCATTGAAGCCATGTGGTCCAGGGATTTTGTTCTTAGGTAGTTTGTTGATTACAAATTAAATTTCGTTGCTGGTAATTGGTCTGTTCAGATTTTCTGTTTCTCCCTGGGTCAGCCTTGCTAGGTTGTATTTTTATAGAAAGTTGTCCATTTCTTCTAGGGTATGCAGTTTGTCAGCATATCATTTTTCATAGTATTCTCTAATAATTTTTTTTCCTGTGGCATCTGTAGTGATTTTTCATTTCTCATTTCTGATTTTGTTTATGCATGTAGACACTCTTTTTCTTGATAAGTCTGGCTAGGGGTTTATTTATTTTATTTTCTCAATGAACCAGCTCCTGCTTTCATTGATTTCTGTTGTTTTATTTTTCTCAGTTTTATTTTTTTCTGCTCAAATCTTTATTATGTCCCTCCTCCTTCTGACTTTGGGCCTCAGGTTTTCTTCTTTTCTAGTTTCATTAATTGTGAGTTTAGACTGTTCATATGGGATTGTTGTTGTCTCCTGAGGTAGGCCTGTATTGCAATATTCTTCCCTCTTAGCATGGCCTTTGCTGCATCCCACAGATATTGCAGTGTTGAATTATTGTTGTCATGTGTTTCCATAAATTGCGTGTTCTCAGTTTTTACTTGGTCATTGATCCATTGGTTTTTTAGGAGCATGTTGTTAAGCCTCCATGTGTTTGTGGGCTTTTTCATTTTCTTTGCATAATATACTTCTTGTTTCATACCTTTGTGGTCTGAGGAGCTGGTTGGTACAATTTCCATCTTTTTGAATTTACTGAGGCTTTTTTTGTGGCCTAGTATATGATCTATTCTTGAAAATGTTCCATGTGCACTTGAGAAGAATGTGTATCCTGCCATTTTGGGTGTAGAGTTCTGTAGATGTCTGTTAGGTCCATCTGTTCTAGGGTGTCGTTCAGGGCTTCTGTGTCCTTCCTTATTTTCTGTCTGGTTGATCTGTCCTTTGAGTGGTGTGTTGAAGTCTCCTAAAATGAACGCATTGCATTCTATTTCCCCCTTTAATTCTGTTAGTTCTTGTTTCACATATGTTGGTGCTCCCTCCTGTGTTGGATGCATGGATATTTATAATGGTTATATCCACTCTTTGGACTGACCCCTTTATCATTATATCCTGTCCTTCCTTGTCTCTTGTTACTTTCTTTGTTTTGAAGTCTATTTTGTCTGATACAGGTACTGCAACACCTGTGTTTTTCTCCCTATTGTTTGCATGAAATATCTTTTTCCATCCCTTCACTTTGGGTCTTTGTATGTCTTTGGGTTTGAAGTGAGTCTCTTGTAGGCAGCATATAGATGGGTCTTGCTTTTTTAGCCACTGTGCAATTCTGTCTTTTGGTTGTTGCATTCAGTCCATTTAGATTTAGGGTAATTATTGATAGATATATACTTACTGCCAATGCCAGGCTTTGGATATGTGGTTACCAAAGGTTTAAGGGCAGGAGGGCCTGCCGCATGTCCTTAGGGGGCAAGCCATGCGGCAAGCCGCCTGGGCTTGCTGGTCTGTGCAAAATTCCAAGCAGGCAGTTCGACAAGTGAGAAAACACATGAGGGTGGCGGGGAGGGGGGGGGGCACGCGGGGCCCACGAGCCACCTCCCTTTGGCCAATCAGCAGCTGCAGCGGGCACCTGTGGGGGTGCACTTTCTCCCAGGCACCGGGAGAGGAGGAAAACGAAAGCAGCGTCTCCTCAGCTGCAGTCAGACTCCTCGCGAGGCGTGGCATGGACCGGGTGCTCTTGCTGCAGGGTCGCTGAAGGCATTCTGACGGGAATTGCCATGCTGACAATTTGGCTGCTGCCGCCGCCGCTGCCATGCCCTTCAAAGCCTGCACACACACACCCCCCGCCATTAATGGGCCATTCTGCGAGCACGTGAGGGCCCTAAGCCATGGGTAGGTTGCAGCCCCTCAATATGGCCTACGGGGCTCCCTTCCCCACCCCAAGCAGCTGTGGCGGCTGCGCTGCTGAGTCCGCGCAGTGCCCGAGAGCCCTGACAGGACGTGGGGTGTTGCCGCGGGCGGCCGACTCCAAAGTTGAGGGCAGCCTGGCGGCGCAGGTGGTGGCCGCTCATGACGCTCCAGCTACACTTGCTCCAGGCGCTGGTTTAAGGTAGGCGGGGCGTGGGCGCGGGGACCCCTGAGGTGCAGGCAGGTGGGCTGTGTGTTTAGTGGGATGTGGGCCCCAGGCAGCAGGTTCTGTGACTGCTGCTGTTTTGTTCCTTCAGTTTTTCTTTGCTGTTATACTTCACAAATGAGGGAAATCATTAGGTACTTGTCTGTCACTGCCTGGCTTATTTCACTGAGCATAATACCCTCTATCTCCATCCATGTTGTTGCAATTGATAGGATTTGTTTATTTCTTATGGCTGAGTAGTATTCCATTGCGTAAGTGTACCAGCTCTCCTTTATCCATTCATCTACTGATGGACACTTAGGTTGCTTCCATATCTAGGCTATTGTAAACATGCCGCAATAAACATAGGGGTGCATCTGTCTTTTTCAAACTGGGCTGCTGCATTCTTAGGGTAAATTCCTAGAAGTAGAATTCCTGGGTCAAATGGTATTCCTATTTTGAGCATTCTGAGGAACCTCCATACTGCTTTCCACAATGGTTGAACTAGTTTACATTCCCACCAGCAGTGTAGGAGGGTTCCCCTTTCTCCACAACCTCGCCAACATTTGTTGTTGTTTGTCTTTTCAATGATGGCGATCCTTACTGGTGTGAGGTGATATCTCATTGTGGTTTTAATTTGCATTTCTCTGATGATTAGCGATGTAGAGCATCTTTTCATGTGCCTGTTAGCCTTCTGGGTTTCTTCTTTAGAGAACTGTCTATTCAGCTCCTCTGCCAATTTTTTAATTGGATTATTTGCTTTTTTTTGTTGAGGCATGTGAGCTCTTTATATATTTTGGACGTCAATCCTTTATCGGATCTTTCATTTATGAATATGTTGTCCCATACTGTAGGATACCTTTTTGTTCTATTGATGGTGTCCTTTGCTGTACAGAAGCTTTTTAGCTTGATATAGTCCCACTTGTTCATTTTTGCCTTTGTTTCCCTTGCCCGGGGAGATATGTTCATGAAGAAGTCACTCATGTTTATGTCCATGAGATTTTTGCCTATGTTTTTTTCTACATGGTTTCATGACTTACATTCAGGTCTTTGATCCATTTGGAGTTTACTTTTGTGTATGGGGTTAGACAGTGATCCAGTTTCATTCTCTTACATGTAGCTGTCCAGTTTTGCCAGCACCATCTGTTGAAGAGACTGTCATTTCCCCATTGTATGTCCATGGCTCCGTTATCATATATTAATTGACCATATACGTTTGGGTTAATGTCTGGAGTCTCCATTCTCTTCCACTGGTCTGTGGCTCTGTTCTTGTACCAGTACCAAATTGTATTGATTACTGTGACTTTGTAGTAGAGCTTGGAGTTGGGGAGCGAGATCCCCCCCACTTTATTCTTCATTCTCAGGATTGCTTTGGCTATTCGGGGTCTTTGACGGTTCCATATGAATTTTTTAACTATTTGTTCCAGTTCATTGAAGAATGCTGTTGGTAATTTGATAGGGATTGCATTGGATCTGTATACTGCTTTGGGCAGGATGGCCATTTTGATGATATTAATTCTTCCTAGCCATTTATTGGTATCTTTAATTTCTCTAATGAGTGTCTTGTAATTTCATGGTATATGTCTTTCAATTCCTTGGTTAGGTTTATTCCTAGGTATTTTATTCTTTTAGATACAATTGTGAATGGAATTGATTTCTTGATTTCTTTCTCCTAATTCATCATTATTGTATATGAATGCAAGATTTCTATGTGTTAATTTTGTCTCCTTCAACATTGCTGAATTCAAATATTAGATCTCATAGTTTTGTTGTGGATTCTTCTTGTTTTCTTATGTACCATATCGCATCATCTGCAAACAGTCAGAGTTTCAATTCTTTGTTACCAATCTGGATGCCTTTTATTTCTTTGTGTTGTCTGATTGCCGTGGCTAGGACCTCCAGAACTACGTGGACTAAAAGGAGGGAGATTGGGCATCCTTCTCTTATTCCCAATCTTAAAGGAAATGCTCTCAGCTTCTCTCTGTTAAGTATGATGTTGGCTGTGCCTTTGTCATATATGGACTTGATTATGTTGAGGTACTTGCCCTCATACCCATTTTGTTGGGAATTTTTATCACAAATGGATGTTGAATTTTGTTGAATAGTTTTTCAGCATCTATGGAGATGATCATGTGGTTTTTACCCTTTTTGTTGATGTGGTGGATGATGATGATAGGTTTTAAAATGTTGTACCATCCTTGCATTCCTGGAATAAATCCTGCTTTATCATTATGGATGATCTTTCTGATGTATTTTTGTATTTGGTTTGGAGTATTTTGTTGAGTAGTTTGCATCTATACTCATCAGGGATGTTGGACTGTGATTTTCCTTCTTTGTGGTGTCTTTGCCTGGTTTTGGCATTAAAGTGATGCTGGCCTCATAGAATGAGTGTAAGTCCCTCCTCTTCTACGTTTTGGAAAACTTTAAGGGGGATGGGTATTAGGTCTTCACTAAATGTTTGATAAAATTCAGCATTGAAGCCATGTGGTCCAGGGATTTTGTTCTTAGGTAGTTTGTTGATTACAAATTAAATTTCGTTGCTGGTAATTGGTCTGTTCAGATTTTCTGTTTCTCCCTGGGTCAGCCTTGCTAGGTTGTATTTTTATAGAAAGTTGTCCATTTCTTCTAGGGTATGCAGTTTGTCAGCATATCATTTTTCATAGTATTCTCTAATAATTTTTTTTCCTGTGGCATCTGTAGTGATTTTTCATTTCTCATTTCTGATTTTGTTTATGCATGTAGACACTCTTTTTCTTGATAAGTCTGGCTAGGGGTTTATTTATTTTATTTTCTCAATGAACCAGCTCCTGCTTTCATTGATTTCTGTTGTTTTATTTTTCTCAGTTTTATTTTTTTCTGCTCAAATCTTTATTATGTCCCTCCTCCTTCTGACTTTGGGCCTCAGGTTTTCTTCTTTTCTAGTTTCATTAATTGTGAGTTTAGACTGTTCATATGGGATTGATGTTGTCTCCTGAGGTAGGCCTGTATTGCAATATTCTTCCCTCTTAGCGTGGCCTTTGCTGCATCCCACAGATATTGCAGTGTTGAATTATTGTTGTCATGTGTTTCCATAAATTGCGTGTTCTCAGTTTTTACTTGGTCATTGATCCATTGGTTTTTTAGGAGCATGTTGTTAAGCCTCCATGTGTTTGTGGGCTTTTTCATTTTCTTTGCATAATATACTTCTTGTTTCATACCTTTGTGGTCTGAGGAGCTGGTTGGTACAATTTCCATCTTTTTGAATTTACTGAGGCTTTTTTTGTGGCCTAGTATATGATCTATTCTTGAAAATGTTCCATGTGCACTTGAGAAGAATGTGTATCCTGCCATTTTGGGTGTAGAGTTCTGTAGATGTCTGTTAGGTCCATCTGTTCTAGGGTGTCGTTCAGGGCTTCTGTGTCCTTCCTTATTTTCTGTCTGGTTGATCTGTCCTTTGAGTGGTGTGTTGAAGTCTCCTAAAATGAACGCATTGCATTCTATTTCCCCCTTTAATTCTGTTAGTTCTTGTTTCACATATGTTGGTGCTCCCTCCTGTGTTGGATGCATGGATATTTATAATGGTTATATCCACTCTTTGGACTGACCCCTTTATCATTATATCCTGTCCTTCCTTGGCTCTTGTTACTTTCTTTGTTTTGAAGTCTATTTTGTCTGATACAGGTACTGCAACACCTGTGTTTTTCTCCCTATTGTTTGCATGAAATATCTTTTTCCATCCCTTCACTTTGGGTCTTTGTATGTCTTTGGGTTTGAAGTGAGTCTCTTGTAGGCAGCATATAGATGGGTCTTGCTTTTTTAGCCACTGTGCAATTCTGTCTTTTGGTTGTTGCATTCAGTCCATTTAGATTTAGGGTAATTATTGATAGATATATACTTACTGCCAATGCCAGGCTTTGGATATGTGGTTACCAAAGGTTTAAGGGCAGGAGGGCCTGCCGCATGTCCTTAGGGGGCAAGCCATGCGGCAAGCCGCCTGGGCTTGCTGGTCTGTGCAAAATTCCAAGCAGGCAGTTCGACAAGTGAGAAAACACATGAGGGTGGCGGGGAGGGGGGGGCACGCGGGGCCCACGAGCCACCTCCCTTTGGCCAATCAGCAGCTGCAGCGGGCACCTGTGGGGGTGCACTTTCTCCCCTGCACCGGGAGAGGAGGAAAACGAAAGCAGCGTCTCCTCAGCTGCAGTCAGACTCCTCGCGAGGCGTGGCATGGACCGGGTGCTCTTGCTGCAGGGTCGCTGAAGGCATTCTGACGGGAATTGCCATGCTGACAATTTGGCTGCTGCCGCCGCCGCTGCCATGCCCTTCAAAGCCTGCACACACACACCCCCCGCCATTAATGGGCCATTCTGCGAGCACGTGAGGGCCCTAAGCCATGGGTAGGTTGCAGCCCCTCAATATGGCCTACGGGGCTCCCTTCCCCACCCCAAGCAGCTGTGGCGGCTGCGCTGCTGAGTCCGCGCAGTGCCCGAGAGCCCTGACAGGACGTGGGGTGTTGCCGCGGGCGGCCGACTCCAAAGTTGAGGGCAGCCTGGCGGCGCAGGTGGTGGCCGCTCATGACGCTCCAGCTACACTTGCTCCAGGCGCTGGTTTAAGGTAGGCGGGGCGTGGGCGCGGGGACCCCTGAGGTGCAGGCAGGTGGGCTGTGTGTTTAGTGGGATGTGGGCCCCAGGCAGCAGGTTCTGTGACTGCTGCTGTTTTGTTCCTTCAGTTTTTCTTTGCTGTTATACTTCACAAATGAGGGAAATCATTAGGTACTTGTCTGTCACTGCCTGGCTTATTTCACTGAGCATAATACCCTCTATCTCCATCCATGTTGTTGCAATTGATAGGATTTGTTTATTTCTTATGGCTGAGTAGTATTCCATTGCGTAAGTGTACCAGCTCTCCTTTATCCATTCATCTACTGATGGACACTTAGGTTGCTTCCATATCTAGGCTATTGTAAACATGCCGCAATAAACATAGGGGTGCATCTGTCTTTTTCAAACTGGGCTGCTGCATTCTTAGGGTAAATTCCTAGAAGTAGAATTCCTGGGTCAAATGGTATTCCTATTTTGAGCATTCTGAGGAACCTCCATACTGCTTTCCACAATGGTTGAACTAGTTTACATTCCCACCAGCAGTGTAGGAGGGTTCCCCTTTCTCCACAACCTCGCCAACATTTGTTGTTGTTTGTCTTTTCAATGATGGCGATCCTTACTGGTGTGAGGTGATATCTCATTGTGGTTTTAATTTGCATTTCTCTGATGATTAGCGATGTAGAGCATCTTTTCATGTGCCTGTTAGCCTTCTGGGTTTCTTCTTTAGAGAACTGTCTATTCAGCTCCTCTGCCAATTTTTTAATTGGATTATTTGCTTTTTTTTGTTGAGGCATGTGAGCTCTTTATATATTTTGGACGTCAATCCTTTATCGGATCTTTCATTTATGAATATGTTGTCCCATACTGTAGGATACCTTTTTGTTCTATTGATGGTGTCCTTTGCTGTACAGAAGCTTTTTAGCTTGATATAGTCCCACTTGTTCATTTTTGCCTTTGTTTCCCTTGCCCGGGGAGATATGTTCATGAAGAAGTCACTCATGTTTATGTCCATGAGATTTTTGCCTATGTTTTTTTCTACATGGTTTCATGACTTACATTCAGGTCTTTGATCCATTTGGAGTTTACTTTTGTGTATGGGGTTAGACAGTGATCCAGTTTCATTCTCTTACATGTAGCTGTCCAGTTTTGCCAGCACCATCTGTTGAAGAGACTGTCATTTCCCCATTGTATGTCCATGGCTCCGTTATCATATATTAATTGACCATATACGTTTGGGTTAATGTCTGGAGTCTCCATTCTCTTCCACTGGTCTGTGGCTCTGTTCTTGTACCAGTACCAAATTGTATTGATTACTGTGACTTTGTAGTAGAGCTTGGAGTTGGGGAGCGAGATCCCCCCCACTTTATTCTTCATTCTCAGGATTGCTTTGGCTATTCGGGGTCTTTGACGGTTCCATATGAATTTTTTAACTATTTGTTCCAGTTCATTGAAGAATGCTGTTGGTAATTTGATAGGGATTGCATTGGATCTGTATACTGCTTTGGGCAGGATGGCCATTTTGATGATATTAATTCTTCCTAGCCATTTATTGGTATCTTTAATTTCTCTAATGAGTGTCTTGTAATTTCATGGTATATGTCTTTCAATTCCTTGGTTAGGTTTATTCCTAGGTATTTTATTCTTTTAGATGCAATTGTGAATGGAATTGATTTCTTGATTTCTTTCTCCTAATTCATCATTATTGTATATGAATGCAAGATTTCTATGTGTTAATTTTGTCTCCTTCAACATTGCTGAATTCAAATATTAGATCTCATAGTTTTGTTGTGGATTCTTCTTGTTTTCTTATGTACCATATCGCATCATCTGCAAACAGTCAGAGTTTCAATTCTTCGTTACCAATCTGGATGCCTTTTATTTCTTTGTGTTGTCTGATTGCCGTGGCTAGGACCTCCAGAACTACGTGGACTAAAAGGAGGGAGATTGGGCATCCTTCTCTTATTCCCAATCTTAAAGGAAATGCTCTCAGCTTCTCTCTGTTAAGTATGATGTTGGCTGTGCCTTTGTCATATATGGACTTGATTATGTTGAGGTACTTGCCCTCATACCCATTTTGTTGGGAATTTTTATCACAAATGGATGTTGAATTTTGTTGAATAGTTTTTCAGCATCTATGGAGATGATCATGTGGTTTTTACCCTTTTTGTTGATGTGGTGGATGATGATGATAGGTTTTAAAATGTTGTACCATCCTTGCATTCCTGGAATAAATCCTGCTTTATCATTATGGATGATCTTTCTGATGTATTTTTGTATTTGGTTTGGAGTATTTTGTTGAGTAGTTTGCATCTATACTCATCAGGGATGTTGGACTGTGATTTTCCTTCTTTGTGGTGTCTTTGCCTGGTTTTGGCATTAAAGTGATGCTGGCCTCATAGAATGAGTGTAAGTCCCTCCTCTTCTACGTTTTGGAAAACTTTAAGGGGGATGGGTATTAGGTCTTCACTAAATGTTTGATAAAATTCAGCATTGAAGCCATGTGGTCCAGGGATTTTGTTCTTAGGTAGTTTGTTGATTACAAATTAAATTTCGTTGCTGGTAATTGGTCTGTTCAGATTTTCTGTTTCTCCCTGGGTCAGCCTTGCTAGGTTGTATTTTTATAGAAAGTTGTCCATTTCTTCTAGGGTATGCAGTTTGTCAGCATATCATTTTTCATAGTATTCTCTAATAATTTTTTTTCCTGTGGCATCTGTAGTGATTTTTCATTTCTCATTTCTGATTTTGTTTATGCATGTAGACACTCTTTTTCTTGATAAGTCTGGCTAGGGGTTTATTTATTTTATTTTCTCAATGAACCAGCTCCTGCTTTCATTGATTTCTGTTGTTTTATTTTTCTCAGTTTTATTTTTTTCTGCTCAAATCTTTATTATGTCCCTCCTCCTTCTGACTTTGGGCCTCAGGTTTTCTTCTTTTCTAGTTTCATTAATTGTGAGTTTAGACTGTTCATATGGGATTGATGTTGTCTCCTGAGGTAGGCCTGTATTGCAATATTCTTCCCTCTTAGCGTGGCCTTTGCTGCATCCCACAGATATTGCAGTGTTGAATTATTGTTGTCATGTGTTTCCATAAATTGCGTGTTCTCAGTTTTTACTTGGTCATTGATCCATTGGTTTTTTAGGAGCATGTTGTTAAGCCTCCATGTGTTTGTGGGCTTTTTCATTTTCTTTGCATAATATACTTCTTGTTTCATACCTTTGTGGTCTGAGGAGCTGGTTGGTACAATTTCCATCTTTTTGAATTTACTGAGGCTTTTTTTGTGGCCTAGTATATGATCTATTCTTGAAAATGTTCCATGTGCACTTGAGAAGAATGTGTATCCTGCCATTTTGGGTGTAGAGTTCTGTAGATGTCTGTTAGGTCCATCTGTTCTAGGGTGTCGTTCAGGGCTTCTGTGTCCTTCCTTATTTTCTGTCTGGTTGATCTGTCCTTTGAGTGGTGTGTTGAAGTCTCCTAAAATGAACGCATTGCATTCTATTTCCCCCTTTAATTCTGTTAGTTCTTGTTTCACATATGTTGGTGCTCCCTCCTGTGTTGGATGCATGGATATTTATAATGGTTATATCCACTCTTTGGACTGACCCCTTTATCATTATATCCTGTCCTTCCTTGGCTCTTGTTACTTTCTTTGTTTTGAAGTCTATTTTGTCTGATACAGGTACTGCAACACCTGTGTTTTTCTCCCTATTGTTTGCATGAAATATCTTTTTCCATCCCTTCACTTTGGGTCTTTGTATGTCTTTGGGTTTGAAGTGAGTCTCTTGTAGGCAGCATATAGATGGGTCTTGCTTTTTTAGCCACTGTGCAATTCTGTCTTTTGGTTGTTGCATTCAGTCCATTTAGATTTAGGGTAATTATTGATAGATATATACTTACTGCCAATGCCAGGCTTTGGATATGTGGTTACCAAAGGTTTAAGGGCAGGAGGGCCTGCCGCATGTCCTTAGGGGGCAAGCCATGCGGCAAGCCGCCTGGGCTTGCTGGTCTGTGCAAAATTCCAAGCAGGCAGTTCGACAAGTGAGAAAACACATGAGGGTGGCGGGGAGGGGGGGGCACGCGGGGCCCACGAGCCACCTCCCTTTGGCCAATCAGCAGCTGCAGCGGGCACCTGTGGGGGTGCACTTTCTCCCCTGCACCGGGAGAGGAGGAAAACGAAAGCAGCGTCTCCTCAGCTGCAGTCAGACTCCTCGCGAGGCGTGGCATGGACCGGGTGCTCTTGCTGCAGGGTCGCTGAAGGCATTCTGACGGGAATTGCCATGCTGACAATTTGGCTGCTGCCGCCGCCGCTGCCATGCCCTTCAAAGCCTGCACACACACACCCCCCGCCATTAATGGGCCATTCTGCGAGCACGTGAGGGCCCTAAGCCATGGGTAGGTTGCAGCCCCTCAATATGGCCTACGGGGCTCCCTTCCCCACCCCAAGCAGCTGTGGCGGCTGCGCTGCTGAGTCCGCGCAGTGCCCGAGAGCCCTGACAGGACGTGGGGTGTTGCCGCGGGCGGCCGACTCCAAAGTTGAGGGCAGCCTGGCGGCGCAGGTGGTGGCCGCTCATGACGCTCCAGCTACACTTGCTCCAGGCGCTGGTTTAAGGTAGGCGGGGCGTGGGCGCGGGGACCCCTGAGGTGCAGGCAGGTGGGCTGTGTGTTTAGTGGGATGTGGGCCCCAGGCAGCAGGTTCTGTGACTGCTGCTGTTTTGTTCCTTCAGTTTTTCTTTGCTGTTATACTTCACAAATGAGGGAAATCATTAGGTACTTGTCTGTCACTGCCTGGCTTATTTCACTGAGCATAATACCCTCTATCTCCATCCATGTTGTTGCAATTGATAGGATTTGTTTATTTCTTATGGCTGAGTAGTATTCCATTGCGTAAGTGTACCAGCTCTCCTTTATCCATTCATCTACTGATGGACACTTAGGTTGCTTCCATATCTAGGCTATTGTAAACATGCCGCAATAAACATAGGGGTGCATCTGTCTTTTTCAAACTGGGCTGCTGCATTCTTAGGGTAAATTCCTAGAAGTAGAATTCCTGGGTCAAATGGTATTCCTATTTTGAGCATTCTGAGGAACCTCCATACTGCTTTCCACAATGGTTGAACTAGTTTACATTCCCACCAGCAGTGTAGGAGGGTTCCCCTTTCTCCACAACCTCGCCAACATTTGTTGTTGTTTGTCTTTTCAATGATGGCGATCCTTACTGGTGTGAGGTGATATCTCATTGTGGTTTTAATTTGCATTTCTCTGATGATTAGCGATGTAGAGCATCTTTTCATGTGCCTGTTAGCCTTCTGGGTTTCTTCTTTAGAGAACTGTCTATTCAGCTCCTCTGCCAATTTTTTAATTGGATTATTTGCTTTTTTTTGTTGAGGCATGTGAGCTCTTTATATATTTTGGACGTCAATCCTTTATCGGATCTTTCATTTATGAATATGTTGTCCCATACTGTAGGATACCTTTTTGTTCTATTGATGGTGTCCTTTGCTGTACAGAAGCTTTTTAGCTTGATATAGTCCCACTTGTTCATTTTTGCCTTTGTTTCCCTTGCCCGGGGAGATATGTTCATGAAGAAGTCACTCATGTTTATGTCCATGAGATTTTTGCCTATGTTTTTTTCTACATGGTTTCATGACTTACATTCAGGTCTTTGATCCATTTGGAGTTTACTTTTGTGTATGGGGTTAGACAGTGATCCAGTTTCATTCTCTTACATGTAGCTGTCCAGTTTTGCCAGCACCATCTGTTGAAGAGACTGTCATTTCCCCATTGTATGTCCATGGCTCCGTTATCATATATTAATTGACCATATACGTTTGGGTTAATGTCTGGAGTCTCCATTCTCTTCCACTGGTCTGTGGCTCTGTTCTTGTACCAGTACCAAATTGTATTGATTACTGTGACTTTGTAGTAGAGCTTGGAGTTGGGGAGCGAGATCCCCCCCACTTTATTCTTCATTCTCAGGATTGCTTTGGCTATTCGGGGTCTTTGACGGTTCCATATGAATTTTTTAACTATTTGTTCCAGTTCATTGAAGAATGCTGTTGGTAATTTGATAGGGATTGCATTGGATCTGTATACTGCTTTGGGCAGGATGGCCATTTTGATGATATTAATTCTTCCTAGCCATTTATTGGTATCTTTAATTTCTCTAATGAGTGTCTTGTAATTTCATGGTATATGTCTTTCAATTCCTTGGTTAGGTTTATTCCTAGGTATTTTATTCTTTTAGATGCAATTGTGAATGGAATTGATTTCTTGATTTCTTTCTCCTAATTCATCATTATTGTATATGAATGCAAGATTTCTATGTGTTAATTTTGTCTCCTTCAACATTGCTGAATTCAAATATTAGATCTCATAGTTTTGTTGTGGATTCTTCTTGTTTTCTTATGTACCATATCGCATCATCTGCAAACAGTCAGAGTTTCAATTCTTTGTTACCAATCTGGATGCCTTTTATTTCTTTGTGTTGTCTGATTGCCGTGGCTAGGACCTCCAGAACTACGTGGACTAAAAGGAGGGAGATTGGGCATCCTTCTCTTATTCCCAATCTTAAAGGAAATGCTCTCAGCTTCTCTCTGTTAAGTATGATGTTGGCTGTGCCTTTGTCATATATGGACTTGATTATGTTGAGGTACTTGCCCTCATACCCATTTTGTTGGGAATTTTTATCACAAATGGATGTTGAATTTTGTTGAATAGTTTTTCAGCATCTATGGAGATGATCATGTGGTTTTTACCCTTTTTGTTGATGTGGTGGATGATGATGATAGGTTTTAAAATGTTGTACCATCCTTGCATTCCTGGAATAAATCCTGCTTTATCATTATGGATGATCTTTCTGATGTATTTTTGTATTTGGTTTGGAGTATTTTGTTGAGTAGTTTGCATCTATACTCATCAGGGATGTTGGACTGTGATTTTCCTTCTTTGTGGTGTCTTTGCCTGGTTTTGGCATTAAAGTGATGCTGGCCTCATAGAATGAGTGTAAGTCCCTCCTCTTCTACGTTTTGGAAAACTTTAAGGGGGATGGGTATTAGGTCTTCACTAAATGTTTGATAAAATTCAGCATTGAAGCCATGTGGTCCAGGGATTTTGTTCTTAGGTAGTTTGTTGATTACAAATTAAATTTCGTTGCTGGTAATTGGTCTGTTCAGATTTTCTGTTTCTCCCTGGGTCAGCCTTGCTAGGTTGTATTTTTATAGAAAGTTGTCCATTTCTTCTAGGGTATGCAGTTTGTCAGCATATCATTTTTCATAGTATTCTCTAATAATTTTTTTTCCTGTGGCATCTGTAGTGATTTTTCATTTCTCATTTCTGATTTTGTTTATGCATGTAGACACTCTTTTTCTTGATAAGTCTGGCTAGGGGTTTATTTATTTTATTTTCTCAATGAACCAGCTCCTGCTTTCATTGATTTCTGTTGTTTTATTTTTCTCAGTTTTATTTTTTTCTGCTCAAATCTTTATTATGTCCCTCCTCCTTCTGACTTTGGGCCTCAGGTTTTCTTCTTTTCTAGTTTCATTAATTGTGAGTTTAGACTGTTCATATGGGATTGTTGTTGTCTCCTGAGGTAGGCCTGTATTGCAATATTCTTCCCTCTTAGCATGGCCTTTGCTGCATCCCACAGATATTGCAGTGTTGAATTATTGTTGTCATGTGTTTCCATAAATTGCGTGTTCTCAGTTTTTACTTGGTCATTGATCCATTGGTTTTTTAGGAGCATGTTGTTAAGCCTCCATGTGTTTGTGGGCTTTTTCATTTTCTTTGCATAATATACTTCTTGTTTCATACCTTTGTGGTCTGAGGAGCTGGTTGGTACAATTTCCATCTTTTTGAATTTACTGAGGCTTTTTTTGTGGCCTAGTATATGATCTATTCTTGAAAATGTTCCATGTGCACTTGAGAAGAATGTGTATCCTGCCATTTTGGGTGTAGAGTTCTGTAGATGTCTGTTAGGTCCATCTGTTCTAGGGTGTCGTTCAGGGCTTCTGTGTCCTTCCTTATTTTCTGTCTGGTTGATCTGTCCTTTGAGTGGTGTGTTGAAGTCTCCTAAAATGAACGCATTGCATTCTATTTCCCCCTTTAATTCTGTTAGTTCTTGTTTCACATATGTTGGTGCTCCCTCCTGTGTTGGATGCATGGATATTTATAATGGTTATATCCACTCTTTGGACTGACCCCTTTATCATTATATCCTGTCCTTCCTTGTCTCTTGTTACTTTCTTTGTTTTGAAGTCTATTTTGTCTGATACAGGTACTGCAACACCTGTGTTTTTCTCCCTATTGTTTGCATGAAATATCTTTTTCCATCCCTTCACTTTGGGTCTTTGTATGTCTTTGGGTTTGAAGTGAGTCTCTTGTAGGCAGCATATAGATGGGTCTTGCTTTTTTAGCCACTGTGCAATTCTGTCTTTTGGTTGTTGCATTCAGTCCATTTAGATTTAGGGTAATTATTGATAGATATATACTTACTGCCAATGCCAGGCTTTGGATATGTGGTTACCAAAGGTTTAAGGGCAGGAGGGCCTGCCGCATGTCCTTAGGGGGCAAGCCATGCGGCAAGCCGCCTGGGCTTGCTGGTCTGTGCAAAATTCCAAGCAGGCAGTTCGACAAGTGAGAAAACACATGAGGGTGGCGGGGAGGGGGGGGCACGCGGGGCCCACGAGCCACCTCCCTTTGGCCAATCAGCAGCTGCAGCGGGCACCTGTGGGGGTGCACTTTCTCCCCTGCACCGGGAGAGGAGGAAAACGAAAGCAGCGTCTCCTCAGCTGCAGTCAGACTCCTCGCGAGGCGTGGCATGGACCGGGTGCTCTTGCTGCAGGGTCGCTGAAGGCATTCTGACGGGAATTGCCATGCTGACAATTTGGCTGCTGCCGCCGCCGCTGCCATGCCCTTCAAAGCCTGCACACACACACCCCCCGCCATTAATGGGCCATTCTGCGAGCACGTGAGGGCCCTAAGCCATGGGTAGGTTGCAGCCCCTCAATATGGCCTACGGGGCTCCCTTCCCCACCCCAAGCAGCTGTGGCGGCTGCGCTGCTGAGTCCGCGCAGTGCCCGAGAGCCCTGACAGGACGTGGGGTGTTGCCGCGGGCGGCCGACTCCAAAGTTGAGGGCAGCCTGGCGGCGCAGGTGGTGGCCGCTCATGACGCTCCAGCTACACTTGCTCCAGGCGCTGGTTTAAGGTAGGCGGGGCGTGGGCGCGGGGACCCCTGAGGTGCAGGCAGGTGGGCTGTGTGTTTAGTGGGATGTGGGCCCCAGGCAGCAGGTTCTGTGACTGCTGCTGTTTTGTTCCTTCAGTTTTTCTTTGCTGTTATACTTCACAAATGAGGGAAATCATTAGGTACTTGTCTGTCACTGCCTGGCTTATTTCACTGAGCATAATACCCTCTATCTCCATCCATGTTGTTGCAATTGATAGGATTTGTTTATTTCTTATGGCTGAGTAGTATTCCATTGCGTAAGTGTACCAGCTCTCCTTTATCCATTCATCTACTGATGGACACTTAGGTTGCTTCCATATCTAGGCTATTGTAAACATGCCGCAATAAACATAGGGGTGCATCTGTCTTTTTCAAACTGGGCTGCTGCATTCTTAGGGTAAATTCCTAGAAGTAGAATTCCTGGGTCAAATGGTATTCCTATTTTGAGCATTCTGAGGAACCTCCATACTGCTTTCCACAATGGTTGAACTAGTTTACATTCCCACCAGCAGTGTAGGAGGGTTCCCCTTTCTCCACAACCTCGCCAACATTTGTTGTTGTTTGTCTTTTCAATGATGGCGATCCTTACTGGTGTGAGGTGATATCTCATTTCTCATTGTGGTTTTAATTTGCATTTCTCTGATGATTAGCGATGTAGAGCATCTTTTCATGTGCCTGTTAGCCTTCTGGGTTTCTTCTTTAGAGAACTGTCTATTCAGCTCCTCTGCCCATTTTTTAATTGGATTATTTGCTTTTTTTTTGTTGAGGCATGTGAGCTCTTTATATATTTTGGACGTCAATCCTTTATCGGATCTTTCATTTATGAATATGTTGTCCCATACTGTAGGATACCTTTTTGTTCTATTGATGGTGTCCTTTGCTGTACAGAAGCTTTTTAGCTTGATATAGTCCCACTTGTTCATTTTTGCCTTTGTTTCCCTTGCCCGGGGAGATATGTTCATGAAGAAGTCACTCATGTTTATGTCCATGAGATTTTTGCCTATGTTTTTTTCTACATGGTTTCATGACTTACATTCAGGTCTTTGATCCATTTGGAGTTTACTTTTGTGTATGGGGTTAGACAGTGATCCAGTTTCATTCTCTTACATGTAGCTGTCCAGTTTTGCCAGCACCATCTGTTGAAGAGACTGTCATTTCCCCATTGTATGTCCATGGCTCCGTTATCATATATTAATTGACCATATACGTTTGGGTTAATGTCTGGAGTCTCCATTCTCTTCCACTGGTCTGTGGCTCTGTTCTTGTACCAGTACCAAATTGTATTGATTACTGTGACTTTGTAGTAGAGCTTGGAGTTGGGGAGCGAGATCCCCCCCACTTTATTCTTCATTCTCAGGATTGCTTTGGCTATTCGGGGTCTTTGACGGTTCCATATGAATTTTTTAACTATTTGTTCCAGTTCATTGAAGAATGCTGTTGGTAATTTGATAGGGATTGCATTGGATCTGTATACTGCTTTGGGCAGGATGGCCATTTTGATGATATTAATTCTTCCTAGCCATTTATTGGTATCTTTAATTTCTCTAATGAGTGTCTTGTAATTTCATGGTATATGTCTTTCAATTCCTTGGTTAGGTTTATTCCTAGGTATTTTATTCTTTTAGATGCAATTGTGAATGGAATTGATTTCTTGATTTCTTTCTCCTAATTCATCATTATTGTATATGAATGCAAGATTTCTATGTGTTAATTTTGTCTCCTTCAACATTGCTGAATTCAAATATTAGATCTCATAGTTTTGTTGTGGATTCTTCTTGTTTTCTTATGTACCATATCGCATCATCTGCAAACAGTCAGAGTTTCAATTCTTTGTTACCAATCTGGATGCCTTTTATTTCTTTGTGTTGTCTGATTGCCGTGGCTAGGACCTCCAGAACTACGTGGACTAAAAGGAAGGAGATTGGGCATCCTTCTCTTATTCCCAATCTTAAAGGAAATGCTCTCAGCTTCTCTCTGTTAAGTATGATGTTGGCTGTGCCTTTGTCATATATGGACTTGATTATGTTGAGGTACTTGCCCTCATACCCATTTTGTTGGGAATTTTTATCACAAATGGATGTTGAATTTTGTTGAATAGTTTTTCAGCATCTATGGAGATGATCATGTGGTTTTTACCCTTTTTGTTGATGTGGTGGATGATGATGATAGGTTTTAAAATGTTGTACCATCCTTGCATTCCTGGAATAAATCCTGCTTTATCATTATGGATGATCTTTCTGATGTATTTTTGTATTTGGTTTGGAGTATTTTGTTGAGTAGTTTGCATCTATACTCATCAGGGATGTTGGACTGTGATTTTCCTTCTTTGTGGTGTCTTTGCCTGGTTTTGGCATTAAAGTGATGCTGGCCTCATAGAATGAGTGTAAGTCCCTCCTCTTCTACGTTTTGGAAAACTTTAAGGGGGATGGGTATTAGGTCTTCACTAAATGTTTGATAAAATTCAGCATTGAAGCCATGTGGTCCAGGGATTTTGTTCTTAGGTAGTTTGTTGATTACAAATTAAATTTCGTTGCTGGTAATTGGTCTGTTCAGATTTTCTGTTTCTCCCTGGGTCAGCCTTGCTAGGTTGTATTTTTATAGAAAGTTGTCCATTTCTTCTAGGGTATGCAGTTTGTCAGCATATCATTTTTCATAGTATTCTCTAATAATTTTTTTTCCTGTGGCATCTGTAGTGATTTTTCATTTCTCATTTCTGATTTTGTTTATGCATGTAGACACTCTTTTTCTTGATAAGTCTGGCTAGGGGTTTATTTATTTTATTTTCTCAATGAACCAGCTCCTGCTTTCATTGATTTCTGTTGTTTTATTTTTCTCAGTTTTATTTTTTTCTGCTCAAATCTTTATTATGTCCCTCCTCCTTCTGACTTTGGGCCTCAGGTTTTCTTCTTTTCTAGTTTCATTAATTGTGAGTTTAGACTGTTCATATGGGATTGTTGTTGTCTCCTGAGGTAGGCCTGTATTGCAATATTCTTCCCTCTTAGCATGGCCTTTGCTGCATCCCACAGATATTGCAGTGTTGAATTATTGTTGTCATGTGTTTCCATAAATTGCGTGTTCTCAGTTTTTACTTGGTCATTGATCCATTGGTTTTTTAGGAGCATGTTGTTAAGCCTCCATGTGTTTGTGGGCTTTTTCATTTTCTTTGCATAATATACTTCTTGTTTCATACCTTTGTGGTCTGAGGAGCTGGTTGGTACAATTTCCATCTTTTTGAATTTACTGAGGCTTTTTTTGTGGCCTAGTATATGATCTATTCTTGAAAATGTTCCATGTGCACTTGAGAAGAATGTGTATCCTGCCATTTTGGGTGTAGAGTTCTGTAGATGTCTGTTAGGTCCATCTGTTCTAGGGTGTCGTTCAGGGCTTCTGTGTCCTTCCTTATTTTCTGTCTGGTTGATCTGTCCTTTGAGTGGTGTGTTGAAGTCTCCTAAAATGAACGCATTGCATTCTATTTCCCCCTTTAATTCTGTTAGTTCTTGTTTCACATATGTTGGTGCTCCCTCCTGTGTTGGATGCATGGATATTTATAATGGTTATATCCACTCTTTGGACTGACCCCTTTATCATTATATCCTGTCCTTCCTTGTCTCTTGTTACTTTCTTTGTTTTGAAGTCTATTTTGTCTGATACAGGTACTGCAACACCTGTGTTTTTCTCCCTATTGTTTGCATGAAATATCTTTTTCCATCCCTTCACTTTGGGTCTTTGTATGTCTTTGGGTTTGAAGTGAGTCTCTTGTAGGCAGCATATAGATGGGTCTTGCTTTTTTAGCCACTGTGCAATTCTGTCTTTTGGTTGTTGCATTCAGTCCATTTAGATTTAGGGTAATTATTGATAGATATATACTTACTGCCAATGCCAGGCTTTGGATATGTGGTTACCAAAGGTTTAAGGGCAGGAGGGCCTGCCGCATGTCCTTAGGGGGCAAGCCATGCGGCAAGCCGCCTGGGCTTGCTGGTCTGTGCAAAATTCCAAGCAGGCAGTTCGACAAGTGAGAAAACACATGAGGGTGGCGGGGAGGGGGGGGCACGCGGGGCCCACGAGCCACCTCCCTTTGGCCAATCAGCAGCTGCAGCGGGCACCTGTGGGGGTGCACTTTCTCCCCTGCACCGGGAGAGGAGGAAAACGAAAGCAGCGTCTCCTCAGCTGCAGTCAGACTCCTCGCGAGGCGTGGCATGGACCGGGTGCTCTTGCTGCAGGGTCGCTGAAGGCATTCTGACGGGAATTGCCATGCTGACAATTTGGCTGCTGCCGCCGCCGCTGCCATGCCCTTCAAAGCCTGCACACACACACCCCCCGCCATTAATGGGCCATTCTGCGAGCACGTGAGGGCCCTAAGCCATGGGTAGGTTGCAGCCCCTCAATATGGCCTACGGGGCTCCCTT